>NW_022280040.1:7662187-7866762 GCF_004355925.1 Anarrhichthys ocellatus | reverse complement strand
TGTCCCACTAACGAGTCTACTCAGCCTCTCTGTCCCACTATAACCAGTCCACTCAGCCTCAATCAATTGACTGATTGATTCGATCATTTTTACCACCAATAAACTACAATTGACATTCTAACTCATGCATAATAAGGAACAGAAACATTTTTAATAAGTCTGTTTTGCATTCTTCTCAGGCAGAAGTTAAAGATCCTCCAAAGTAAATGTCAGATTTTAGCCGACGCCTTCAGAGAAACACCAGGAATTTAAATTTAATCACAAAAATAAATATGTGAAGACTTAAATAAAATTAAAATTAAAAATAAAAATGGTGACATAGCCTCACTTTGCCCTTTAACATGATTAGCTAAATTTGACTGGCAAATTATTTTGCAATTATGCAGCCACGTTTACATCTACTCTCAGTGGTGCCCTAGGTAAATGTAGTTGACAAGACACCCCAAATAAAATCCAATTTCCATTTATTATTCACATTTGGACTTTAATCAATTATGAATGACAGCTAATTAGTGGTGTGCAGGGGCCATCACTCTCTTCAGTGTCAAAGTCTACTAAATGTACTGTATGTCATGTATGGACATTGACAAAAAACCTCTCACCACTCTACAGGTTTGGGTATCTTTTTGCTGAGGAGACTTCACTAATCATCTGTGAAAAGTGCGTGCAGTTTGAGTACATGCACGCGCCCGCTTGTGTGTGTTTATGTGTGAACATGTGCATGTGTTTGATAATAATAAAGCAAGTGAAAATGAAGAGGAGCTAAACTGTGTAAGTCATTTCTCATTTCCTTGCTTCAGTGCCTGTCAGAAGAAAGCCCGGCATTTTGAATGATGGCTCCGACAACAAAAAGTGAATAACAAACCCTGTGGCTCTGAGGAGAGCAATGGAGGAAGAAAAAAAAAAGAGAGGAAGAAAGAAAGAAAGTGTGCAAACTTCAATGACAAATACACCGTTTTTAAAAAATGACCAAACTAACAAACAAACAAAGCAAAATCCCAATATCAACGCTTTGATAATACCACTGAACATGCCCGGAAAGTGAAACAAAATAGAGAAAAACAAAAATCACCTGTACAGTTGGCACTCATACAGTTTTGGAAGGACCTTTCAAGGGTCTGATTTAATGTGAGAGCATCAATCCTTTAGATGCACGGGGCCTTGACAGCAAGTGAAAGTAATCTCTTCTTTATTAATGGGACTTTTCACTTTGGACCCAAGGCCTCTGGTATTCCAGAATAGTAGATTCATAGTACAGACCTAAGGAAAGAACAATATGAAATCAGATCAACTGGATGCGTTACGTATGATAAGTGGAAAGTATTTCTTTCCAAAGAAGCCTCTTCGAGAAGGAGAAGAAGAAAAATGATGAGATGGAAGAAGCCAATCTCTGAAAATAGCTTATTGTGTATTTTGATTAAATGAAAAAGTCTGATGGCATGTGTGGAGAGGGAAACCCTTTCTTCTGATGAGTAGGAACAAAAGAAAACAGTATTTTGTTGCTTCAGTTTAAAATCAATTTCATTTGTCTTCTGGGTCAGGTTGACTAATTACAATCGTCTTGCCTTGTTTTTTGAGAAAACAAATGTTACGATATGGTAACCCAAGGTCTTTAACCACAGATGGCGCCCTGTATTGGATTCTATGGGTGATACTCTCCTCCAATCACAAGCATGCATTTGCAGACTGATCATTTGCATAAGGGTAGCTGGGCAATCAGGACTAGTAATGTATAATGACCAATATATAAGGCAGCACACACCACTGTCGGCGCCTCCTTCATAGAGAGCAACATGTTTATAGAACTACGGTTACAATAATGTAACCTTTGTCCTAACTCACATACTCCACCCTCTACTGGACCAGGCGTACAGTAGGGGCAAGCCCAATGAATGCATGCCCTGCCATGCCATAACATCCACCCAACCCAGTGAGAGCAGCAAAGCTGTCTCTATTTTCTCTATAAAATTGAATATTGATGGCTTAATACGCATCATCAAAGATAAAAACAAACATTTTAGGTATTCTTATTAAGAGCTGAACACTCAAGAACTCAGTTAATCTGCTTAATCATGAGTGTGTGGGTGTTTTTTGCTGAGATGTGATGGACAGTAACCACACATCCCACCAACTGTCAGCTGAGTCCTGCCCACGTCAAACCAGTGACAAGAACACAGAGAAAAAACAATAAATACAATAATCTTTAATGTAAAAATAACCAAAGATGTTTTAAATGTGTTTATGTAGGAAATCATCAGTAAGAAACTGTTTGAGATTATAAGTATTCATGGCCTTTAATTAACCGAAAACCAACTGGCTCAGCTGAGAGAGCTCATTTATTTGTATGTTTTATCAGAGTGCAAGGTTAGTTAGCTGCTACAAAAAGTGCATCTCAACCAATACAAGTCAAACAGGAAATTACAGAACCACATAAGTGCCAAGCGCACTTTGTCAGTGATAATGATGGCTGTGATGGGGCTTGAAGCCGAGGCTTTGTAGTTGAAGGATGACCTCTCTACCGTTCATAACACCACTCTATTGTCTCTTGTGCAGCTTGCTGTTCGGTTTTCACGAGGCAGGGTGAATTGCAATCTGATTTGTCAAAGGAAATGGCAGGACATGCTTTTTTATGTTCATTTTATGCTGCAGTCAAAATGATGATTGGTGATTAGCAACAGGCTCACTAACTCTACGATCACAGAATCACAGTCTGTTCTGCTTTCCTCTAATTTCAGGAAGAAGTCACACTAATCGGGCTGGTGCTTGCAAAATGGTTGCTTCCTAAATTAACATCATGATGAGTATGATATTTTAAAGCTGGTAATGCCTAACCTTAAGTGTATGCGGGCGGCATTGTGGTGTGTTTAATTAGGGCTAACAATGTCACGGCAGTAATTCACGCAGTATTTTGTATATTCACATTTAGTTTGGATTCTATGTGGGTCTTGGTGATAAGTACATTATCAGACATACCTTTTAAATCAGATGGAAACTTAGTTTCCAAAGTTATTTAAAGAGACTTCATGTTTCCACACTGCCTCCTGCTGGCCAGGAGGAAATACTCACAGTATATTATACAGAAGCATTGTAGCTCTGTAGATCATTGACCATTATGGTTCATATTAGAATATTCCTCTCACAGTAATAACTATCCTGGAAATGACAACATAAACAAAAGTTTGCCAAATAAGTTTCCAGCCTAATCACAACGTTGCCCAATTCAATAAAAACAGCCTAAATCTTAACCTTGCCGCAAACCCGTGTCAAATAGTAAAACCAATAAATGTGCAATAGATAACACTTCCTAAGCATACAAAACTTCATATCTGCATCAAATAACCAAACATAAAATGTTAGATGAATAGGCTATACATAAATTGCCATGTCAATGTCAGTAGGTCAATCTGACAAATTAATAAAACTAATGTCAATCAAACAATTATTTTCAAAATTAAATGAGACAGCAATATGAGAGAATGGACACAATGAGGTTTACTGATTTTAGTATCTGTGTTTTTGACCATAAAATGACAGCTGGTTAATATTGTTTCCACAATATTGTCAAAACCCCGCGAAATGTTGACAAAAGCATCACAGATTTCATAGACCAGCTATTTTCCCCGGCCCAGCTTTATCAAATGTAGCCCAATTGTGCAGAAACCAGTCACTCCTTCTTTTGATATTTGATAATCTATTTAATTTGTAAGGGACAATGTACAACATATGTACAACCATTTTATGTATTCTAGTTAGCTTAGCTTAAAGCTAATTTTCATCTGAGGATCCAACAGTTAGTGTGTCGGTCCAGTCCAGCTACAATATACTGAAATGGAAATTAGATTTTCTATTGTTTGCAACTGACAAATTTTTGTACAAGAACCCTGTGAAATAAATACCATACAATAACATGCTAAAAGATTGAGGCTAAAGGTGCATGTCCCAGGCTAACAGTTAGCATCCTTCCTCACAGCGAGAAAATACTACACACTGGACGCTCTAGTTGTGAACCTGCACAAGCTACTGTAACGTCACTTAGTGTGCTTATTGGCCTTGGAAGTTACCTTTTTTGTAAGTTAGTTAATGATTACAGCTTACATTTAACTATATGAACACACTGTCTAATCCATTCCTTACAATTTGGCTCTTTTGTTTTTGCTATTTTGAAAACGGTGAAAATAAAACACACCACCTTCTAAACTTAATATCTTGAGTATTACTCTTACTGCACTTTAGCATGTGGAGAACAGACCTGCCAAACTCAGCTGCTATGCTATGATTGAATCACTGTCGGGGGGAGGGTTTTAGCAAATAGTCAGTTTGTAATGTAAACCGTTTCTTTAGCCAGATCCATCAACCCAAAACAAAATTCAGCTTGAGCCCAAATTGTCTTGATAATAATCGAGTTGCCTCTGGCATGATATGAAACTATCAACTGTCTTGTAAACGAGGCCGCATATTATCCCCCAAACAGCCACCAATTAGCCTCTGCTGAGCAACAAAACAAGTTTCTAAAGTATTTGCCCAGCATTATTAATTTCTTTTCAAAGTCTGACAATCCCCAGGTCTGATCACGATGAGGAAAAGCTCATTAACGGACCAGAGTTGCGAAGGCTCACATGAAACAACATGCAGGAAATGTATTCCATAAATCCCAAAATATTAAAGTTAGCATAATCTTTTAACACATTTGCTTGTCGGATTTGACACGAGCACACATGCTGGGGTGATAACAGCCTCATGTGTGCAGGCTCATGCGTTTGAGATGACTCACAGTTTGCTTCGATATATTATTGAGTGGTGGGTGTCGTTTAGGCTTCAGTCTCTGTAATGTTCCTGCTCAATTGTTTGCAATTTGACATTAATGGGATATGTGGCGAATCAACAAAGGATTGTAATATATAAACATACACATTATTCACATATCATCAACCAGTCAACTTATCTTCATCTTTCCAAGCATCTTACTGTAGTAGCAGAGACATAAGACATAGGGGCCTAATTTATGGAGCTCTCTAATTTGGTTAAAAATGCATTTTCATTAAAATCCTTCTCATTGTACACTTTTTAAAATAGTTTTTACCCCTTTTCTCATATTATTCAGGGTCATACCATTAATTTAAAATGATGGATATATGGACAATATATCTTCTATTAAAAATACTACACATATTGGCCATATGCACTGAGGTGTAACATCAACAATTCAATTCCTCTATCATTGAGTTTTGTTGGATGAAAACTATTAGAGACACTAATAAACTATGGTGATGTTCACAATCACGTCCGTGTCTTTATCTTCATATTCTTTAATTACATTCACATTACCAAATTGCACATGAATGATCTGATCAGCCAAACCTTGAGGCATACATGTTGTTGACGATTCCCCCCCCCCCCCCTTTTTTTTTTTAAATATAAAAATAAGTCTCAAAATCCTTTCAGGCATCTTTTCAATCAACTCACTGTCTGCCAAATGAGAGTCCCCCCTCAAAGACCCTCCAGTGAGCATTGTGGTGCTTTGTGATGAGTTTGGCACTGGGTTTGAAAAGAAGAGCTGAATCTATAACCCGTTCAGAGGACAGAGACAGTTGACGGAGCGAAATCCTTCGCATTGCTGTAATGGGTATAATTACACAAAGAAAGGAGCTGTTAGGTTAAATTACCCGTGACATTCACCGTGGGTAATGACAGAAATTCAGAAGGTTAAATGACACCAGCAGCTGAATGACTTTTGACATTAAGGTACTTTTTGAAAAGGGAATTATAACGGAGCATTTGTGGGCAAATTCAATACCCTCCATGTTGGACTGTGAAGATTGGTTTGAAAGAACTTTAAAAAGACCTTTTTTTTTGAGAGCATCTGTGTCTTTAGAAACCACCGTGAGCCGATGATTTATTCTAAAAAGAACTGGCCGGACAGATTGTTTCCAACAGTGAAAGCTATTTGAAGCTCACTTTGAGTTGCACTGATGTCTGGAAAATGTCCCGCTGAGTGGCACACCTATCATACAAGTAACCACGGCAGCAAAGGAAAAGCTGAACAGATTCAAGCAATTAGTAGTTTCCCTCATATTGTCTCTTACCTCGAGGCTTTTCCAACTACTTTCCAAATAGGTGTGTAAATATATTTGTGTTGACTTTTTCCTCCAGTGAGAACTACATTCTCTCTGGTCTAAAAGTCGACCTTTGTGGACAGCAAACAGCCCAATTAGTGGGACGAGAAGGTGAAGGGGGCTGGACCTGAGCCCCATGCAATTACCTCAAGTCACCCTGCGAGCGGCCACCCACACAACAGACGCGATCGTGTTTGCCAATAATACTGTAAATGGCCAAGAAGAAAGAAGAGAGCCAGGCGCTGTATACATTATATTTTTCACAGCGCTACAGCTGTTGTGTTTCTCAAGTTTCACTCTCTCTATACATTTCAAATGAAGCCTTTTTCTCTTCTCTCAGTCTTACTTTGCTGGAGTTTTGCTGCCAGTCACTCATGCGATGTCTCTCCGCTACTGATTGGCTTACATGAGTCCTGTGATCTGCTCTCTCGTGACTCAACAAAAAGCAGAAAGTCATATCATACAGCATTATACATGTTAAAGAGTCCATATTTAATGGAAACCCCCTTCTGTATGTGAACTCTAATTTCTGTGCAAAAAAAGGCTAATCAGGAAACAAAATCTCTATTGAATAAAATATGTTGCCATACATTTGAGGTATGCATTAATTTATATAATTTCATAATGTAAAATACAAACACTGTACAGTACAAACTGTTCTGAGCAAAAATACAAAATATAAAACATGATAAAAAAGTTAATAATATTACAAATAGTATCAGAATTGTACATTTCACAGGTCAGTAATACTGTATGTGTTATACAATGAGGGTAATAATATCACACTTTAATAACCAATAATTGAAGCATGAATCACATTATTGCACTCTTTGGGAACCCCCCCTTGCATATTGTACTCTCACCCAGCTCATTGTGGTCTAATCTACCTTTTTGGTGTATCCACTTTCTTCTAAGATGGTTTTTCTAGTTGTATTTCAGATTGTGAGGTACATATATCTGCCAAAGTGACTTAATACCAGCTTGTGACTCAACGACTGGGCGTAGACTAATCTGTGCACTCACTATAGTGATGAATTGTCAGAGTGAGGGTAGCAAGAAAATAGTGTACAGTAGAGGAGTATCATGTCTCATGGGTGGATCTCATCATAGGCTATTGGCACTGCTGTACATGCAACAAGTACTTAAACAACACAATAGGTTGTTCGTCAATGCCCTAAAGATCAACCCCATGTTACTGATTAGAAACGATCCACCTTTTGATTAAAGTTTGCTTAAATTAAGTCAAGAAGTACTTGGTAAAGGCTGCAATAATCAAGAATGGATCAAATGACAATGTGCAATGTTAAGCGGCCTCTCGTAGTGATGAACCAACAAAGACTTGTCACCACCTTTGCATTTCCCCTTGTCTTGAGGAGTGCTTTAGCCTTTTTAAACTAATTGTTTTGGTTTTCCAGCCAACAAAGACAGCTCTCAACAGAGTTTTATTTTCAGCTGCAGCAGGAAGCTGTTTTCAGGATAGAATTGTAGTAAACCCTATGTGCGCCCAGTGCAACACAACAGACAGACAAGCTTAACATAGTGATGCAGCTTCCAGCTAAGAAGCCATGTAACTTTTCTCAGGGGCTGGTGAAGAACAAAACAGAGCTAGAAGGAGAGCCAATATTGGACTCTGACTTAAAATGATTTCCTATATTCTTACACATCTGTTTCAACTGGATGTGTGGTAACGCAGTCACCGTAACAACTTCATACTGTGATAATACTGTGTCTTCAACTTGGGAAAGGAACATGGTTATGGTTGGACAACACAAACATTCACTTTTGGTGGAACCGGGGATGCAATCTGGAGTTTCTGGAGAGTAAATAACACGCTTGTACCCTCAACATGTTGTCAGGTCATGCTAAACCCACGCAGCCAATATTTGCACAACCATAAAAGGTCGCTTGTCAGGAAGAACACAAAAAAAATAGAGCAAACAAAAACGGGTCCAAATATGCCAAGCATACGTGAAATTATTACTATTGTGGATTGATTTTACCTTCAAAGAAAATGCTCAACATTTTGTCAAATACACAGAGTTGCTCAGAGTAGTTTGAGAATGAGATACCAATCTCATGTCTGTATGATAAATATGGAGCTACAGCCAGCAGCTAGACAGAAGAAAGAAAGAAAATCGCAGACCAACACCTCTCAATCTTCCAAAGGAAGAGTCGGGCTAACTGTAAGACTGTCACTCTGTCTCCAGTCTTAATGCTAAGCTAACAGGATGCTATAGCATTATATTTACCGTGCCTACATAAGAGTGGTATCGTCCCCTCTAACTATGGGTAAGAAAGAGAACAACCATATTTACCAAATTGTTGAAACGTTCCTTCAAGTAGAACTTCGTGTCACTGATGGGTGCTCATTTTAAATGCACTGAACCGGTCCATCATATAGTTGGGTACGTTTTCCGGTCCGGTCTGGTGTACAAGCCTAAACCGGCTGAACCGATATGACACGTTCTGGAAAATTAAAAGCCGACATCAGCAACCTGTGCCGACGGCATCACAGGCGCTAAATACAGCTTGTATTGCGTTAGTAATAAGTAATATGACAACTCAATTAACATAACATAACACTAATGGAGCCTCTGCCGAGCCAAGGCTGGCAACATGAAGGGGATCAGATGTCTGTAGAGGTGGGAGGCGGAAAGAGTCGCACGTCGTGTTTGTTCAGTAGTAAATGTGTGTGTTTTTGGGGGGTGCTGAGACGAGACCTGGCAGCGTTAGTCTCAAATAAAACTAAAAACGTGCCAATGTGGCAACATTATGAATTTAAAGCCGACGAAAGAGGTGAGCAGAAAAACACAAACAAGGCAAAAAGGCCTCATGGACTCGCTCTGTCTCATTATGTTCATCTTAGGGAGCGGCTGCTGAGTCAAGTGCAACGCCTAGAGGTGATATTATGGTAATATATAGGTGAGATTAGATAAACAGCCATTAAAGGAGAAGAAGAAGAGCACCTCAGAAGATGGTGTCTTCCTCTCCTCCACCATACCACGGGGTGAGTTTAACCATGAAGGGTCTGGGATTACAAACAGGTTGCTCATGTTCAAGCTCCAAAGCGGATGACTCCAGTGAGCTCAGGGATCCTGTGGGAGACCCCGACCCCTCGTATGCATAGGTTCTGAAGCAGTCGAATGGGGGAACGTAAGGATCCTGATCCGCCTCTGCCAGCCTGTCCAGAATAAACTGCCGGAAGACCTCGTCGTCCGGCCCGATGAGGTGGGATTCTCTGAGAGACATCCGTATGCTTGCCCTGACATCCTCCCTCCGCAGCCTCCTCTCCCTCCTCCTCGGGTGGTGTCGCAGCGGGACAACAGGCTGGCAGAAGCCCAGGTCTGCTCCCCCACCCCCCGGTTCTCCGTAGTACAGCACCTTCTGCGACACCGTCTCAGGCAGCTCCAGATCCATCACCTCCACCTCCAATCCCTCCTGCTGCTTACGCCTGTGCCTCCTCACCATGAGCATTAGGACTGACAGCACTGCAGACATAACACAGCAGGAGATCATTACCGTTAAACACCAGGGCATGAGCTTAGTGAGATAAAAAGCATCTAGGGTGCCTGATGGAGCATAGCACGAACTCGTGCACCGAAAATAATGGCAGCCAGATTTCTTTTTCAGTAACTTATTGTGGATGCGGAAAATCTAAATTAACGCAAATTAGGCGATAACGTTTTTAATTTCAGCTCACACATAAAAGAAGACTTCTTTATTTGCTCCATGCGGCACAGAATGCTAGAAGATTTTATTCTGCCGTGTTTTCATCGGGTATTGTGCTCATCCAACAGAATGTTAGCATAGCAGGTATTGTCATTAATCTTTCATGTGATGGGCACAGAGGGGACACAAAGCAGCCGAGGTCATAATAAAGCTCTTCACTATGCAAACCCATCAATGTCCCAGGATGGCATTGCTACTGATAAATTGCAACCAGTATGCTCATTACCTGACATCATCGCCCTGCAAGCTTTCAGCATTTACAAAGTGTTTGTTAAAGGCACGCTGGTGAGTTTTTAAAAAGGGAATCAAATGAAAGAGCAAATTTGTTAATGAAAAATCCTGCTGTTTAACACACGTTTATGTACTTGCCAAAATGATGTGAGGCCGAGCTGCTCTAGCTCAACAGATCCGCTGAAAAAGAACGACTTTTTTACAAAACAATATCATCCATCCATCCATCAAACATCCATCCATCCATCAAACTATACAGACTTTTGGGGAGTTTGATCCTCGGTTACCTTAATATTTAAGGACAGTAAGTGAATTAATCATAGAAGTCTGGCAATTATTGAAAGTTGTCAATGTTTTCTATCTTCTGAAAATCTCAGTCTATATTGTTAGTGAATCCTTTTGTGAGGCCACCGTGCAGAAACAATCAGCTCGCCAGTACACTTCACTTCTTTTGTGTAAACAAAACAGACTTGAAAAAAGCCTCTCACGCCTCTCTTGTCAATCACACTGAGGTCTGGAGAAACTCTTGCCAAAAAATATCATATATTGATGTATTCAGTAATATTTTTGACTTGACTTCTACTAGATGTTGTCAGTTTTGGGGCTCTACATTTAGACATCTTTCATTAAAATAACCAACATTTCGAGCCTTAAATGTGTTATTTTCTCATCTTTATGTTTCTCATGTGGGGCAGCTGTGGCTGAGCGGGTAGTCCTTTAACCACAAAATAAAAGGTTCAATCCCCAGCCAGCTTCTCCTCTCTGCATGTCAAAGTGTCCCGGAGTGAAACACTGAACCCCAAAGTGGTCCCTGGGTGATTCACAGCAGCCCACTCACCCAAAAAGAACCAGTGTATTCCTTTATATACTGTACATCCTTATTATATCATGGATGGATATTCTGGACTTGGATGGAATGTGAATACAAAATAAATCTGTGCTTTCTTACCGCCGAGTGTGACGAGGCAGACCACTAGCCCTAACAAGGTTTGCAGGCTGACACCCATGGACAGGGCGAGGGCCTCCACCCCCCCTAAGGGACAATGGCCGGCAGGCTGGCAGCTGCATACACTGATGGTCAAAGTGCTGGTGCTGGAGAGAGCTGGAGAGCCGCTGTCTGTCACCACAACGGGCAGGAGGTACTGGGTTCGATCCTTGCGTGTAAAAGTGCTCCTTCGTGCCACGATGCTGGCTGTGTTGTCTAAAAATGAAGCAAACAGAGGTGCACTTTGAGCGCTGATATTTTGGAATTCAGCTGACACACGTAATGCGATCCCAGCTCTCTGAAAGGCAGGAGAACCTTGTCAAATGTAATTTTCAGTGTGTACAAAAGTCAATTTGGAAAATCTGGTAAGACTTCATCAAGTCACCTAACAATAACCTTTTGGAAGTCAGATATGCCTTGTGCCTTTCAAAAATGGGTTTTATTTAATGTGTGATTCATTATTAATTTCCTGGTTGCTGACTGGTCTGCTGTGCTTGCATGGCCAACCACCAGCACAGTTCACCTGCATGCATTTCATTCAGACTTATCTGGTACAATCAAATATCCCACTTGATATCTGCTGCCCGTTTTCATTATAAACTTTGAGAACAGGTTGACCGCCCACTGAGTACAAGGCAAACACTCTGCCAATTCACATACTCAAGGGGCTGTCAAACACACAAAAACACAAGGATTTCATTCCAAAATGGCAAAAAACACTTACGGGTAACATAGTGTTCATTTAAATTCATCTTCTTGCAATCATAACAATATGCCGTAATGTTGCCTTCGTCACACAGTTGTACCACTGCTCATACAGGTTGCGGTTAAGCCGCAGCTCATTCCTCCAGCCACCAAATGGGACCTTAAGTATAGCTTCATCTGGTTTCATGTAGTCCCTTGTGTCCCACAGCTTAAAGCCTCCAAACAGAAAATGTTAGTAATTTACTGGATGAAATTTCCTGCAGCAACACATTTAGTTCATGCTGAGTGTGTCACTGCAGCAGTGCTGTTAGCTTAGCACAAAGACCAGAAACACATACGAATTATATTATATACGAATTACATACGAATGCATTGTTTCCAAACAGTGGTTATTGATACTTTCACTCAAGGCAGAGATCCAAACATGTCTTCCAGCATTGCTACATGATTATAACCTTGATTGTCTCTGATAGTGAAGTTTGGATTGATGTGCTTCTCAGAGACCATGGAGAAGTAGAAGTGGTGTCCCTCCACAGGGTCGTCCAGGTCGACAGCACTGAGCAGCTGAATGAGCTGAGAGACACAAAGACACATCTCTGAGAAAATATAAGCAGATTTTATTTGTATTTCAACTGACAATGTTGTGGATGTATTATGGTATTGAGCTGTTCAATACTAAGATGGCTCCTTGTGTGACATTCAAGGTTTAAAAATAGTACATTGATGCAATACAATATGTTGCAATATGAAAATGTTTGCTGTCCACCTCATGTAAATTCTCAATGATCCTATACAGTAAATCATGAATATCAGTGGATCATAATATACATACTTCTCCCGCCTGTGTTCCCTCACAGATAAATGGCTGGTAATCTCTCGCCAGCCTTGGCACATTGTCATTTATGTCCAGCACTTTGATGAACACCACCACGGAGGAGGATAAATGGTTCAGCGCTGCAGTAGTGAAGATAGACATTTGCTGGAGTCAACTGGGTTGCGTGTATCATAAATGCTTTCTAAAAGCTCTGTCAAAATAATACTTAAGACTGATGACTGTTTCTTCTTTTAGAAACATGACTCAAAAAAAAGGGCGACGGCGTTTCTCTTCAAACGAAGACAAAATGAACATTAAAAAAACTGTGAAAAAGCAAATTCTTCTAAGAAAATTTGAGGTTTTTGCGTCACTCTAGATCAGTGGTCCCCAACCTTTTGAAGCTACCCCCTTCATTAATATCTCCTGATGTTAAGCTAATTTTAAACTGGATGTTATTTTGCACGTTTGCTTTTAAAATTGGACATTGTTAGCAAACAATAATGTCATATAATTGAGCACTCAATGTTTAGATCTGCCAGGTTTGCATTTGTACGATCACTTAAAGCTGCTGAAGCTGGACAATTCAACCATTTATTGATTACTCTCAGCTAATAATTTCAATTATTCATCAAAAATGTATAAATAGCTATTTCAATCTTTTACTTATTACTTTTAGATAGTTCAGATTATCTCTTTACTTTTAGCTAACTATTCAGCCTGTTCTCATTAACTGTTGGTACTTATATCTACAAAAAGTAATGCACCATAATTCGTATATAACTCACGTAATCAGTTGTGAGCCAGGACATGAAGGAATGCCTCTAAGGAAGTCAGGAGACGTGATATAAAACCTGACAAAGTCTACATGGGGGACAGGATGGACAGACAGGACACAGGACTTTCACCCAGGAGACCGCTGCTCTTGTCGCCAGGAAACCACAAGTCTAATCTTAATTTTAATAATTTTTGTTATGTAACTTGCATAGTTATCTTAACTACAATCACGATCTTTTCCTACACCTAACCAAGTCGGTTTGTTGCCTAAACTTAATCAAGCCTGTGCAGTCTCACTGATCGCTCGTGCTGCTGGACATTCGAAGGACAACGTACAGCATGTTGAACTATTAAGACCATTTATTCATTCATCACTTTTGCAATAAATTCTATATCGTTTAGTTAGCCACACTCTCAATCTCAACATGTCTTGTTTACAGCTGAATACATTTTCTCTTGACCAAACCGTAGCTTATATTTTTCTAGTTAATTAACTGCATAATCTTTCCACATTAAATCAGACAACCACTGTGCCCCCTGGGGTACTTCTGGCTGTGAACCACTGCTCTAGACAAAGACGTGTCATCAACACATTGCTGTTAATATATTCTGAACAGGTTTCATGACTGAATGAAAGATAAATGTGCCATAAGATGGCTATATCAACAAGATGCTATTGAGCAAAACACGGACAGTCTCTTTACTTGTTTCCTTGGCTTCAACAGTCACATTGTACCAGTTTGTAGTCTCCCGGTCCAAAGCTTTAGCGACAGTTATAGTTCCATTGTTTGGGTCTATTTTGAAAGCTTTTGTGTTATCACTCCTTTTGTCAATCGAATATCTGGAAGAGAAACCACAGAGACACACATTTAACAGTTGAGGTTGCTTTCTGGGCCAACAAAACATTGTGATACCACGGGGAGATTAATTAGGCAAACTGCTCATTTTCTTAAATCTGTTGACAGATATCCAACAAAGAGAGCACGCGCACCAGCTAGTGTGACAACAACACTGAAGACAAAGCATCTCACACAGATGGCATGGACACAAGTTTATGTATTCTTTCAGTTATTTAAACATGACAACAGACCATATATAGTATATTTGTGTTCAGTGAGGAAATGTGATTTAAAAACAGTGAGGCAGGGAATCTTGTAAATATAAGGGAACTTTGTTCAGTCTTTTTGGAATGAATAATAAATAAATAAAAATATGTCACATGTGGTGCAGCTGCAGTGACAGAACACACATTACCGTGTCTTGTTTAGTGGGTGACAAGTTAGTGCCAGCGATTTATTTATGTTAAAATACATAATGTAAAATAAACATTAAATAAAAAGCATCATCCACAGACCAAGCAGAATTGTTCATGTAAGACATACCGCAGAGGTCTTTCACACTACCATACCTTTAGGACTCAGTAATACATGTGATTATAACACCATGGTGAATTAGGGTAACAAGGAGTGAAACACACTGACTAATGAATCATTTCTCTGAGCCACTTTTCTAATAACACGGAAAATAAGCCAATTTGACCAAAGCAAACTCAATCATATTTAGAAGAACTGTGGAAACCCCTTAAATGTCAGCCTGAATTTATTAATCAATGAGACACTGTCTCCAAAGGGACAGTAATACACGCTAGGCTGAGGATGATATGCAGCACCTGCCACTCTTAAGCTCTGCTGAGATGGACTACAGGCACCAGTACTGCTGATGTCTCCTCTGCAACGTGCCCCAGTTGCAAATGACTGCAAATCTCAATTCCATATGCCATGGCGTATGGTGCTTTATTACATCCCTACGTCCTAGCCACGTCGCTTTGTGATAATACCACGGCAATAGATAGAAAAGCCTGTGAGGTCTAAAAAAAAAAAAAAAAGAATCGTCATGATTTATTCAGCGGGGCTCATTTCCTACTAATGTAATGTGAGATAAATACGACCATGTACAGAGTAACCAGAGATCAAGGGTAAAAATGGATGCACCGAGCCAGTAACGCTTTCTGAAATGGAATGACTTTTCCGCCGTGTGGAGGAAGCTGTCTAGGGACGTTACGACGTTACGCCCCCACCAGCTTGGGCATCTGCCTCGTCATTATCATACTTGCAGTTGTGTGGCAGGTGCCATTCTTCCCGGTTTAGATGGTTCACATTACTGTACCTGATGGGATTGTTGACTGTGTCAGTGTCTCTGGCACTAACACTGCCAACCGCAGTTCCTACAGCTGCATTTTCAGGGATTTTCCACTCGTAGGCCACTGAGAGGAAGACAGGCGGCTCATCCACGTCCTCCACGACAATCTTGAGCGTTGTCCGGTCCCTGAACTCCTCTAGAGTCAGAAAACGAGTGTCCACCTGATCATTGACCGCCTCTGCGGCCATGACAAAACGTCTTTTGGTTTCATAGTCCAAAGGCTGGGAGAAAAAGAAATACCTTTTAAACAATTCATATTAATACAGAGGCTCCTATAGGCAGAGAACACCTGGTCCATTATCATTAAGCAGGCTTAAAGAGTAACAGCTTCCCAAATATGCTTTGCCAACTTGAATTTAAGACAGATGATTATTCCTGAGGGAGCAGGACACGACTCTGACTGGACGTTAAAATTGTTTAGTCAATGTCAATAAGTTCCCAGCTGTGAACATGCGCTTAAATAATGCTGCGTTTAATAGCTTTTTTTAACATTATGATCCCGGTAATAAGAAAACAGCATGAAAACCATTATTGCATTTCCAAAATGATTCAGAGACGGAGTCGATAATGTGTTTGTTATTTCATTATCACGCCATCTAAATTGAATTCTCCTGTGCGATGAAGAAGTATACGATACGTGGGAGAACAAAAACACAGAGCACAAGTCTGAGAAGAAAGCAAGAGTAATCTGAGAGTATATTTAGGACCGTTAGGTGATGGAATGTAACAAAGTATATTTACTCAAGTACCTTTAATTCAGTTATACGAAAAATATGAACCAACAAATAGAATATAATGCATTATTAGGGATTCAATTAACCAGGTGAATGAATTTAGCCCCACCTTTGACAGCTGCAACATTAAAGTGATGAACACATCGATGCATCAATAATCACAATTCAGTTGTTTGATTATTATGAATAATAATAATTCTGAAATGGGTCATTCTGCACAGTGGGTCATGAGCACTCTTTAAGAATACTTTGATGCTAATACGTTTGTGCTTCAGTAAAATATTGAATGCAGGACTTTTACTTGTAACAGAGTATTTCTACACATTAGTATGGCTACTTTGACTAAAGAGACCTCAGTGTTTGTGCTAAGCTAAGCTATCTGGCTGTAGAAAAGACTTGAGAGTAAAGTCTTGGCAAGAAAGTGAAAAACCGTTTTTTCCCCAAAATGTCCAAGCTTGCTTCAAGGCTGTTGCTCACAGACTCGCTCTATTCAACTATTTTGCCAGTAAGTAGACAAATGTGGCGGCTTTTTCAGTGCTAAAATTAAAGACATTTCACATTGTCCCAAGAGGCATACAGTCCTCGTCCCTCTACACAACTAACTGTACAGTGATCCCTCATCTAATGTGTTAATTAGATACAAACTGGCTAATTTCAGGGCTGACATGCAATCATCAAAGCAAGCGATTTACATTCTCCATGCTCAAGCTGAAGCCTATAGCATTCACTAGTTTATTGTGCACATTGGCTCAGATTACGCTGCTATATGTTCGTGACCTGGAAAGGAGTCAATATTGCTGCCAGGTGTGTGGCTCTGTGTGGCTGTTGGGTGCCTGTGCCAGGCTCTTACACTGTTGTGTCTGGTCGGCTTTGATGCTGCTGCTGCTGTTGTGTCTGCCAGCTGTCTTGTGTGCGCGCAAAGTGCAAGGATATGTTGCCGTGCCCTCTATCAGCCGAAATGATTTTTTTAAATTTAGTTGGTGTCTGTAATGTTAATTAAATCCCTAACGCCGGAGATTAAAAAGGAGTTTTTGTAGAAATAATGTCTCAGAACCTAACGGCCCCTGTGCCCACTGATACTTTGATTTCTGTCTGCACTACTGCCCTTCAAACATCAGATTAAATAAAGCCATATAAAATTCATATATTAGACAAAGTGATAATGTAGTGTATGTATTCACCTTGGCTAGCAGAACCACTCCCTCCTGCGTCACTGGATCTGTTTTGATGATAAAAGTGGAGCTTTCCTCCAGGTCATCCTCCAGACTGTAGGTCATCCTGGCATTGATGCCAGTGTCTCCATCCTGTGCCATAATCCTGCCCACTGTGGTGCCCACTGCTGCATTTTCAGGGACGGCAAAGGCATACAGGTCTGAAGAAACAAGGATGTTTTAAAAGATTAGCCGGAGAACGTTGGAATAGGATTTTAGAAAGGAATTCAAAATCTTGATGATGTGAAATTGGTGCTTTTGCAGCATGTAATGCAAGCTCACTTTCGGTGAAAACGACAAATAAAAAAAAGTTTCTGTATTAAAACATCGCCTACGGAGCTTGACAGAAAGTTGTTAGTAGCTAGTCAAGAGAGTATAGTGTGTAAAGTGATAAGAAGGGAGAACATTGTGGTGGAGGGTCAATTTGTGAGTCACAGATAAGTTGTGGCAACTCCACATAATCCCAGCAACTCTCTAATAAGCAGATGAGAAAATGCGATTGTGTCTTTGAGTGACTCTATTTGGACGGCTGCCACAACTGGGAGGAACTCAACAGCAACCAGCTGCTCCTGAAAAACAAAAAAAAAGAATCCCTGATAATAATTACCAATTATGTTACAAAATAGAGGGCGCAGTTCAACGTGAAGTGCGGTCATGCAATATTTATAAGGCCTTTTGACTCAACGCTGAATCCGAGGGATACAGTAGCACCGGCAATGAATGTGAATGTGACATTAATAGTTAAAGGTATCATCCTTGCTGTCTCATTTCTACAAAATTGATTTTTTCCCAGGGCATTCATTTAGTCGGGTTTATCATGGAGAAGCCTAGGTTTGTTTCTAAAGGTCATGACAAATGTCCTTTCATGTGTGAATGATTAAATTCATCCAGTGGGCGACGCGTACGCACGTGCACGAGCAGATGAACATCCCCATCTCCTTTCTCCCATCTCGCTCACTCTCTCTCTCTCTCTCTCTCTCCCTCTCTCTCTCTCTGTCACATTCTTAGACCGTCTCCTTTTAATTTCAGCTGCCGGCTGAATAACAAGACGTGCACAGCCGCATGCAGCGCCGGAAGCATAAACCCACCCACCCGAACCGGAGAAGTGTGATCAAATAAATGCCTCTTAGATGCAATATTAAACATCTCCTCGCAGTCTGCAACGCTTTGTGCTCTTTCATTGATTCCCGGAGTGTGTATGGCCTGGTGTTTGCATCACTGTGACTCGTAGAAGTGACTCACGATGCTGGAAAGTGGGTCCGTTGTCGTTGACATCAGTCAGGCTGACGGTGACGGTGGTGGAGGAGGAGTAACCGCCGCTGAGACCGAGCATATCCTTCACCTGCACCACCACCAGGTACTGCTCTCTGGCCTCGCGGTCCATGTTTTGCCATGACGTTACAACAATCCCTGCAGGTGGAGGAGACAGACAGAGAGGAGGTATACAAGAGGTTCATAGGATGCCATCGAGTGTATCTGTGGGTGGTTTTCTGTGTTTGTTTTATTCAAAATATGAGTAAACTTTGCCTCCAGCAGTCTTCAAAGGTGCCTGCAGTAAAACTGCACCACTATAAATTGAAAATCTGCAAACTTCATTAATATCAAGAGGGCTTTTAAATGACTAATGCTTCCTCCGTTTGGCCAAAGTGGAGACTGTGGGCAACAGTAAACAGAACAATTAGAATCAAGAGAATTAGACGCTATTTTTGCCTAAGACGTCAGCATTTAAACTAGTTATTCATCTAATGTTGTTTTTAGATTACATCATTTTTTCATCTTATAGTCAGTCATTTGTATTGGTAAAACACCTGCCTTAGCCACCTGGTCAGTTTTTATCTTTTTTAAGGATAACAATATTTGTCAGTGTGTCTTTCATTATGTTGTCTGTCCGTCTCAAGTCTATTCATTCCCAAAAAAAAAAATCCTTTTTTAGAAGATGTTACACAAAAAGGACTAAATAGTGTATTTGTTGGGGAGTATAGTTTTAGCAGAGGGTTATTACAGATTTGATGTAATAAATATTCATCAAGGCTGTGAAGTGTGAAGGGAAGGAACAGCGATCAGGTATAAAACCTTCTGCTCTGAAAAGTGAAGCCAAAGGGGAGGAGCCTTAAACTTGCATTCTTTCCAATAGACAAAAATAAGTCTGATTGTATAGAAGTCTATGAGGAAATATATATCGGACTTTGGAAACAGTATTTGCTCCTAGGATCAATTCATTAGTGGTTTTGGTCTTTATGAAGTATCTCCAGGCTTATGCTTAACTGAAGCCATGAGCAGAACTAACTTATATTAACTGCTGCCCACTCCTCGATGAACAGTTGGTTCCCCAAAAAAAGTCAGATTTACCCTTTTACACATTGCATTCATTTGCATGTTAAAACTTTTCTGACATCAATAATGCCATTCCCCAAGTCTTGACAGCAGAGGTCAACAATGTGTGTGGGAAGTGCTGCAACTGACCTCTGTATCACACAAATAAGTAGTGTAAATGTACATGCATTGGCATCAATTGAACCAGACTCCTCGTAGGGGTGTAGATACTCACATATTCCCCAATGGCTTCGAAACAGTAGCTAAATCTGTGAATAGTTGTTTAAAGGAAAACAGTTGCCAGGGGAATATATACAATTTTCAAAGTGATGAGTAGTGTATCACTTGTCAAAAGTGACTAGGACCAGAGGGAGGAAGCCAAAGCTAAAACTGATTTCAGTCTCAAGAGTCTGAGATTGAAAACATTTCTGCCCTTCTGTTTGTTTTTTAAGCCCACTCGCTATGAAGCTAAACATTATTTCTGCACAGCCAAATCTCTAGTGCGCCTCCCTAAGAGCCCAAACTGTGGCTGTCGAGATATTTGTGCAGCTAACTAAGATAACAACTGAAGTCAGTACAGTTCAATCTAAAAGCCTCTTTATCTGGAAGGGTTTACCCGTCTTTGGCTCCACAGAGAAGTAGGGCTCCCCCTGCAGGATGGAGTAGATGAGCTTAGCGTTGTTTCCAAACATGGGATCATCAGCATCTGTGGCTGTCACCTGGGCCACTGTGGTCCCTGTGGGGGGGGGAGTGGATCACAAAGTCAGAGTTAGCTCGGGCAGCAGTTCCAGTCGACGGGGAAATAAAGTGATTATGCCACGGTCCCGCAGGGTCTGTCTGTCTGGCTCAGGGGGGGCGCAGTGGAAATGGAAGGAGGGAGGGAGGGGGAGGTTGAGGTAGGGTTTCGGGGAGGGATGTTGACAATGGGGAGGATGGTGGGGGAGCAGTGTTGGCCTTTCACAACTCAGTAAGGCTGTGCAGGTGTGTGTGACAACCTCCGCAGCCCTATAGCGACATCTCTCTCACCGTCCACCTGCTGCTCGTTTTCTCTTCATCGCGTTCTCATTCAGCTTCGCCTCTCTATCTTTCACACTTACTACCCTTTTCTCCACTGACCATATCCTCTCCCTCAGCCCTCGTCCATCTTGTTCTTTCTTTTTCTTTTTTTCCCAGAAAGCACTCTGTTTTTTTTTCTACACAGGCAGGGGTTTACCACAGCATTCCAACCTTCCCCTCTCGCTTTCTTTCTCCGAGTCAAATGCATTATGATTTATTACGAGCGAGATATTGCTGCAAAAGCAGATTACATATAAATTGAAATGGTAATGTTTGTGGTATGAAAGGGCAGTGGTTATAATAACATTATATAAGAAATGTATCCACAAAGGCATCCGAGCTACAATTCACAATCCAATACTTTTAACTTCCTGAATGGGGACAGATGACAGACATTCATATAACCTTTTGTTCATTGTCTTCAGTCAAGATTTAAGTGAAGAAAAATAATTTTAAAAGTACAACTCTAGAAACAATAAAGCCAATTGCAAGTTTGTATCTGTTAAATAGCAAAGTTGAAATTTTATCCGTAAACAAATTTGTTTGTACGAATAATATGTTAAATACATAATTCCCTCGACACATTGGAATCATAAATAAACCATTAGCATATAACAGGTCTTACCAAAACCAGGCATTAAAAAGTCAATATGCATAATTTACAACATTTTAAATGATCGCATTATGCAGATGTTTGGAGTTCAGTTCAATGTGTTAGCATGCTAATATTTACTAATTAGAAAAAAAACCAAATGTCATTGGGTTTTTTGGTCACAAACCAAAGAAGTACAAATTTAGATTTTGTTGCTAGATGAAAGGTAAGGGGGTCAACCCTTGGAGAAGAGTAATAGCTGTACAAACTCTCAACTCATGTAACAATTGCCAAGATATTTCAGTCTGAACTAAAGTTGGCGACATCAAAAGTAACATTCTTCAAAATCCCTTTTCTGGCTAAAGCACAGACCTCACTGTCAACTGATTTTTATACAAGTACTATTCATTCACTGTAATGCAGTTCCAGTAAAAACTGATAAGAGTGAGTGGGGTCTGTGGATCACCCTGAGTAATAGGGACATTAGGAGGGAATTTTGGAAGCGGTTTTTGCTGTTGAATTTTCAGCTTTCTTTGAAACTGACATTTCAAAAATGTCATGAATATCCCTTCACCTCCACTGAACATCTCTTTTAACCTGCCTGTGCTTTTTTTTTTACTGTTAAAACTTTCCTCTCGTCTTTCAAAAACATACCGGTTGGACACATCTCAGGGATGCTGGACACATACGGTTCGTTCTGGAACTGCGGGACATTGTCATTGATGTCCTGCACCTTGATGATGAACTCTGACTCGGGTTCCTCTGGTTCATTGGACCTCCTGTTGATAGCCTGGGCTTGAAGGACGTAGAAGGCCTTTTCCTCTCGATCGAGCTTCTTCAGTGTCCGGATCTCACCAGAATACTCATCCATCTCAAACGCATCTCCGGCCCCTTCTCCTGATAATATGTACTTGATGGAATATTCACCTCGGTCATAGTCGGATTTGAGCTGCAAAAAGAAGAGGGGGTATATGAAAGCTTGATTTGAAAAAATAAAAAAACTCAGAGGTAACCAGAAAACAAGCTTTTTCAAAGAGAAGCAGCGTGTCAAGGACATGGAGGACATTCAATCTGAAATGGTACCTGGCCAATAACGCGAGGAGTGGGATCTTCCTCGGGGACAAACAGCTGTTTCCAGATCCAGCCTCTCTTCAGGCGACGGTGCAGATGAGTGGACCCTTGGGCCAATTGTTGGGCTTCCAGACCCTGAGTACCTCTCATATCGCTCAGCACCCCGCCAGGAATCATAGAAAAGACCATAACGATGGCCAAAACACTCGGCATGCTCATTTTTACTGTCCACCCGTGCATTTCCTCTGCACTGCCCATGGTTAGTGGACAGAGGATGGAGGTTTCACTGGTCCAGTATTACCAATTCTTCATTCAACAGCAGAGTAATTCATGATCCCGGCAGAGCTGTATCCCATCTCGTTACGATGTGGTTTGTATGCATGCTCATGTCTCTGAAATAAAAGTTAACAATTTAATTAATGGCTGCAGTGAGAAGTTTCCAGCAGTGCACAGCGCTTGCAAAATGAGGAAATTTAAGTCTCTGGCACTGTGGAATTCAAAAATCAAGTGTTTAATTTGACAAAGCTTTAAATACATATGTGGAATATTCTGTATTTCTTCACAAAGCTCCATTTGAAGGTTGTAGAATAGAAAGTCAAAGCTGACTTGGAAGAGTTTACATGCAGTAAATAAAAAAAAGACTGTATTCTATATTAGCGATTACAAACAGGGTGTACTTGTACCTCAGGGAGTAGCTCTGCAGTTGCTTGGTTTAAAAAATCAAATATGAGCATGAATACGTGCCGTGATTGAGAGTACATGTAAACTAGTTAGTGAGTGTGAAGTAAACGTGTTAGCTAAACATCCATCCATCCATCCATTTTCCTCCGCTTATCCGGGGTCGGGTCGCGGTGGCAACAGGCCAAGCAGGCTGACCCAGACTTCCCTCTCACCGGCAACATGTTCCAGCTCATTCTGGGGGATCCCGAGGCGTTCCCAGGCCAGCTGGGAGATGTAATCCCTCCAGCGTGTTCTGGGTCTTCCCCGGGGTCTCTTCCCAGTTGGACGTGTCTGGAAAACCTCCAGTGGGAGGCGTCCAGGCACGTGTTAAACGTGTAAACGTGTTAGCTAAACATAATAGATAAACTGTGTGAATAAAAAAGTCTGCTAAAATTAATTAACTCTTTCAAAATATTCAAAAATCTTAATCCATTACTTGAAGCTAACTATTTCAACCGTTTATGATAAATGGTTGAAATGGTTCATGTTATATGTAAATAGTTGCAGCTTCAGCCATTTTAAGTTATTAGCACAAATACAACATTTACCAAACAAAACAAAACATTGACGGTTCAATTGTATGAAAACATTATTGTACCCTAACAATATCCCTTTTATAGAACTAATAGTGTTCAACAACATCCAGGTTAAAAGTAAAATTCAACATGATGGGTGGTGTCGATGAAGGCAACTCGAGGTCAGTGCGGCTATGGGGCTTGGCTGAGAACCAAGTGTTCTCCTTGAGCTCTGTGATGACATTAGGATTATCCTTTTATCTATCCCAAGAGTTACATCAAATCTGTTGCACAACAGCAACTCAGATGTATAACAAATTCAACTAAGAAAGCTGGATCCCGCCATGACAAATTCCTTGTATGTGAAACATGCATTGGCAATAAACGGTTCTGATTCTGATTCTGATCAGGGATTGCATTTTACACGACAAAGACAAACCCTTTGTTCGTTTTTTTGTCTTGCATCCTGCGGTCCTGCACAGGCGTTTGAAAACAGCCCTCTGTTTTGAATTCACACAAGGCTCTGCATTGTGCTTCACTGGGGGGTGGGAGCAGTTCCTGAACATCATTCCTAAAGCATGACACTGCACTCTGCAGCTGACTAATGAAGATTCCTAATTAGATCAATGTCTCCCCAGACATGGAAAACAGAGTCACACATGCCTCTGACAAAGTATAAGTGGAATCGATGCAATTATAATGTGCACGCAGGGTCAAGAGTGAAAGGACAATGAAAGTCAGACAAGACGGCAAATTAGTCAAGACAACATAAATACAATATCTTAAACCTCCCCTGTCAAAGTTAACGGAGTTGAACTTCTACAAATTCATCAATTCCCTTTAGATAAACAGATTAACTGTGGTGTGCTTTTCATTCTCTTTCTACTAGCAGCAGTAACGATCCACTGTCAACGTGTCAAAGAGACAGAAATATCACTTGTGTAATCACTGGCGTCAACCTCGTCTTTTCCCTTCAGTAAATTAGCAATTAATTTCTCCTGTGAAATTATTATTTTTGCGTCTGCAGCAGAGGTGTGTTTGCCCGGAAACTATGGATGTTCCTTTGCTTTCTCATCACTTTTGTCTTACAGTTGTTTGCTTTGCGAAGCCACACAAATGATTTGTCTAGACACGAAACCCTGAACCCGACTTTACTGCTCTCCAGTCAAGCAGCAAACCATACATCACCAGTCAGTGGGATCAGATGAGGAGTAACGGCCATAATTCTAAAGCGTTCTAATAGAGCTTTTCTGACACTGTTATATCAGCACATAACATATAGAGTCCCAAATATGTGGACGCCTTAATCCAAAGTGCTGCGCAGGAGCGCAAGTGCATGCATTTTTAGCATGGGTGGTCCCGGTGGAAATTTAGAATATACTTCGGGACGTCATTTCGGCAGTTAGAGTAGTTGCAGCGTTAATGCTTAACAGCTCATAATGTTCATGTTTAATCTTGTAAAACTAAATTAGCTGCCAAGACCCATTTGTAATGGGCTGGTAAAATCAATTACTGATGCAGGCATTTCTGAAATTCAATTTCCATTACAGACCGTGAATGAGAGTATGTGTTTGTGCTTATGTATGTCTTTACGGGCCAGATTCAAATCTCCGAGCACTTGCGGAGTGACAGTCCAATTAGTAGCCAGTGAATCGTGAGCCGTTATGGTCTTTCATGGGGCTGCCAAGCACGCGCCCAAACTGAACGCCTTGAGTCAAAACTAGACAACGGCCCTCAATGATGTTACTCTGAGCAACTGTTTTGGCTGCCAGCATGCCAAGGAGTCTGCTTAAAAAGAATCCTTCCCGGGGGTATCGGCCTTTACTGATGTGGCTGGAATAGTGCACAGGTCAACAGATGTTTAGGTGCCAATTTAACAAGATGGGCCTTTCTGGAAATAAGTGATGAAATTCTGGGAAAATAATGAGGAGACCATGAAAACTTCCAGCTCCAGGTCTGTGAATAGCAACGGTATTAGGGAGTTGGAAAAACACATGTCCATGTGTGACAGCTAACGTGATGGTGCTTGATCATAATTGTGGCCATATAGTCCATATAGTGGTAAGCCTATAAAAACACAAATCAATCAGGTATCATTAACTGGAGAATATGCCCTGAGAGGAGTCAAGAGAAGCTAAAAATATCCCCAAGAAACATTAAACTCTACATGGTCAATTTTCTCCTTTCAAAAGAAACTCATTTCTACATGACATGCAGAGTGCCCCGTGGTTGACAGCCATTCATTAGCTCGGATAGGCCTTCCTCCCATATCCAGCACAACCTCTTGTAGCCTGTATGTACACTCCATGCCTCTCTACCACATGACAGAATGACAATGAGCTGCAGTCTCACAATGTTAAGCACCAGATTATGCTGAGACCGTGGCATTATTTGTCCTATATGGCGATGTGTTCTAGTTAATAAAATGTCGCTCCGTTGTAGGAATGGTTCGGGGATGCTGTTAAAGATGTTTAAAGCGTGGCAATAACGGAAAAGAATCTTCTACTTGACATTGTGAATGACGCATCAATATGCACTGCCGAACGCTAACTGCTAAGTAATGCCAACTCTATTTGAGCATTAATTATGTAGTTTTTCCAGCACCATGGAAGAATACGAAAAGGTGTAAAGCTAAAAACGTGACAATGGATCTGAACACAGACTCTATAGCTATCTGCAACCTTGAAGGCAAATCCATCTGCTAAGCCTCGCTTCTTTAAATTCACCCTTCCAAGACAATACGTCCTTAATTGGTCATTTGGGAGCCTATCATGGGACCTGATGTTTACTGTTCAGCTCGGTAAAACAACACCGCTGACATGTTGTTCATGTTTCCTAAATCAGGACCTCAAATGAGTCCAGAGACTGAGCGAGAGCAACGGGGGAATGTCAAGCTATCATGTACTCGCTGGAAAGTAATTTGTTTGTTATTTTATTATGTGCACAAGTGGAAAAATCATTACTCTTCAGCAAAGTGTTCTGAATTTCCTCTGACGTTTATCAGCGATAGGACTTCATGCCATTATTTTTTTTTTTCCTTTTTCATCAAAAACAATTAACCGAAGCTAAAAAAAAAAAAAGCGAGAGCGGTGAATTTAAACTACAGGCAATTATCTATACAGAATTAATTATGGCGATACGAGTTTGTAACAGAATTTCACACAAAGTTTCATTAAACATATGACATGGACAACATTCAGGGAGCAGAGAATCACAACATTCTTTCCAACATACTGAAACGCTACATCGTGGTAGCGGTTCCCACACATCTCATTGTTTGGCCAAGGTTTTCCCCTCATACACTGAGGATGTTCTGCGGTTACAAATGTGGTATTTGTGCATATCTGTCTGCTGCCTTTGAATAAGTGGACCAAACTATTGGACATGTGAAAGAAAGGTCAGGGAAACTGTAAAACAATGATTAAATCACACCACATCACTCAGGCGGCGGACTGAACTGAAGGATCGTGTTTTGTTGCTACATAATATAGACCAGTACAAAAAGTGTTTATTTCTATGAAATTAACTTTTTAGATTATCAATACAGCTGCCTCAAATTGTCAACTCTGAATAATCACTTTGGTAAACTATGATTCCTCAGCATGCTCTTCCTCATTTCAGAAGCTACAACAAAAAAGCAAGAAGCCATCTCAAAAGATGCTGATTTCTCGCTGTGACGAACACAAAGAACCCCCCCGGACCCTTTAAATTATTATGAATCTCAGAATTCCTGCTGCTTTCATGTTGAAAGCGCATTTGCTCTTTGAGTCCCTCTATCCATCGTTTCCTGGATAATACATGAAATTGCATCTAAATATCTTCTGACAGAACAAAAAACCTCTCACAAGGATGTACAGCGTTCACCACCCACACCCACCTGTTTGTGTGATTCTGCTGTCCCCCGAGCCACTTGTCACCAACCGCCGTCGAGAGAGATCATCGCAGGGGTGTGAAGAAACACAATCTGCTTAACTAAACGCCCTGGTACTGCAAAGCAATTCAGTCACCACAATAGCAGAAGCGAATGAGTCTGGTTTTCACAATGCCTAATCCCCTCCACTGACGACCTCCCCTTTTCTTCTTCTTCTCTCCCCGTTTCTGCCCTTCTCAAACTTCCTGGGGAAGAACAAACACAGGCTCTATTGTCTGAGACACTGCAGAACACTCGGGGCCTTCATCGCCATGCAAATAGTCACAGCCAGGCTTACAAATGGATTTCTATCTCTTCACCCTCTCTGTTTTTTTCCTCCCCATTTTTGCGAACAATCCAGCGCTTATTAGAGTTGAGATGGAGCATGCAGGGGACGGTAATTCATCCACTGTATGACAACTATTTCTGCTAGTGATAGGACGGCAACAGTCTGTTTTTTGACATTCAAGCCGAGAGGGCATGCTGTTACTGCACGTTCCGATATGTTCGCATTTAAAAAATTGACCTGTCATGACACGGAGTATGCAAAATAACTTGAGACGTTGTTTGTCCTCCACAGTCTCCCGGATGTTTACATGTACATGTAATGGAGGGCCACAGTGGCAAATAAAGGGTGGGTCAAATCACCTCAACTCCTCTTAATAGAAAGACAGATCTATCACTCTGAAACACAGTCTATAAGCTTTTTATTGTGTCAATGTTTGGAATACATCAGAATACCAAAACTGTGGATTTGTTGAAGCCAAATCACAAGAACACTTACAGATGAAAAATCTAAATGTTGTGTTTTTCAACTGATCGTAACAGAAACAAAGCTTTAAAAGACAAGGAAAACAATCTTTTAAATGTAGCTTGTGTTTTTTAATTGAGTTGATTTAAATTATGCTTTAAAAAAACTGTTTCTAAAACAGGTTTTTCATCTTTTTTTCTTAAATCCTGAATCAGTAACACCTTCTTTACTTTCTCCATGTTTCTTTGGCTGCACTATAAAATCCTGTCTCTTCTCTAATTAACCCTAAATATAAAACGACTTCTTTTGACTGCTGTTAATTGCTTCAACAGTCGATTAATTTAATGTTGTGGGAGTTAATCAGCTCTGGAGTTTCATTAATGCTAATTTAAACTAAAGTAACAAGTCAGATTAAGTTGATTGAATCAGCATTATTTTAAAAGTGACAAACAAGTGACAAAAAAGCTCATTTTCCAAGGTTTAATTCTGTAAAGAAATTGTTCGGTTTTCTGTTGTTATTGTAGCTCTTGAGTTTTGATTCGAGCTAATCCCGTCAATCATATAAAATCACACTTTCCAATTGGCTAATTGCTATTTGACATTTACGAAAGCGCGCGATTATGCGCTAATTTACTGATTCCTCCCTTATCAAAGCTACTGAAATGAAGTTGTGGGTGGAACATCAAATGAGTGAGCAGTACGCCTGTGCAAGCACCTACTAGTAATAAACTACTTTGTTAGGTTCAGGAAAAGATTGTGGTTTGGGTTAAAATAAGTATGTTTGTTATGTAAAGTAACTGTGCTTGTTACGTTACATATAGGCCTGAAGTTACATGACAAAAGTAAAGTAATATAAGACACTTAGGTGACAGTAAGTCCTTTCAAAACATTGCCGGAGCTTGTAAAGCGTCATTTTTGTTAAAGAGCATCTTTTGTACAATGTCAGAAGAGCAATGCTTGAACGGCGTTTACCCTCCACTTCAGCCCCGCTAATGATGGTCACTCCAATTTCCAAAAGTTAAACGTTTGTCATTTATTGAGTCTTTTTTTTTTTTTGACAACCAAATAACCTTTTGGTTAAAATACACAAAAAGCATTCATTAAGTGCTTCTCGTACACATGCTAACCCCCGAGGGCTAATTACTAACCTGAACAACGCTAACAGATTCAATCATTAGAGTGTTCTAACAGGAGAAAGCTCGCACTGTCGGGGCGTAAATGTCCCCTCGGTGGAGGCACCATCCTTCCCTCAGAGCTTTGTGACAGGGTGGAATTTGTTATTTCGGTAGTTGAGATTAGTTCTCCCCGTGAACTCCTCCGCCTCCCATTCTGATTCCATATCAAACAGAGAAATGTCAGGACCTGCACTGTGACATTTAAAAACCCCATTGTAGACCTTGTCTAATTGAACCTCCCTCATTATAATGATGGAGTGTGGACCGACCACTGCAAAAAGAACATCAGACATGAAAAGCTATGGTTTGGTGCCAGCAAGGATTATTTACATTCCCGCTGTCTTCTTCTCCCTGAACGCAGCGGTGAACCGGACTATCTCTCAGTCTCCGGTGACATTTCAGAGCTGTCAAATGATGGGCACAGAGTAATGGTCAGCATATTTGCGACAAGATAAAGGTGAGTCCGGTCAAATCAGCATTCACAGGGGTGTCACGTTGTGTAAATAATGTAGGCTGTAATGGTGATAAACTGCATGCTTGTATCCTGTATATTTCACTATCAGCAAAGACATCATTCTGCTCACAAGAGGAACAAAGAGAAGACAATGTGGCTCCGACATTAAACTGATGATTTCACATAGGCGCACTATGTTGTTTTTCACATTTTTATCCGCTGTTGTGCTCTTCTGATTAATGATTTCTGAATATTTCTTCTGAAAAACAAGTTAATGCCTAATCCAACACAACACACGCGTCAATATAAAGTTCACAAGTTCAGACTCACAGGAGATGAAGCTCTGAACAGTTCAGGCTCTGTCATGTCGTGCCCTTCACGGCTTACATTCATATTGTTGCATCGTCTCGCTGTAATTGGAAGAAGAATAAAGCGTCATTGGCATTCTGCTCAGTCCACTGTGGTGAATTTGATGAGAATGTCACATTAAAAATGCATGTTCCTCATACGTTCTTTGGCCTTTGTCTTTAGCCATGGGAAACAGCGGACACTTATGACAAATAAGGACGGAGCCGACGCTGCCCGAGGTGGATCTCTCTATTCGACAGGAAACATCAGCATCTCCTCCCAGAGTCTGCCTCCTCCACATGAGACCGAGCGTTTGTCAACCGCATGGGCTGATGGAGGGGAAAAGAAATTGGGTCGCAATTGCATAGACTTCTAAACAAAAGTCTGAGAGAAAAATGAAAAAGAAAAGTCTTTCATCTGATAAAGGATATATAAATCCTGGTCACTTTCTCTGGAAATGCTCAACTAAAGCTAAAATGCATAAATCGCTGTTTACCTATAAACACTGTTGCGGTTTCAAGTAATGTTTGAACCAACAGATAAGACAGCCGACTATTGGCCGGCAGCCAACTCTCGACCAGCTGCTCACCGACACTTGTGAGACATCGCAGGTCTCCTAAATCCTCCAGGACTCTGCCACAAATGAGCGCTAACTGCATGCCTGGGCAGCGAGGGAAATCTCCTGGAACCAGACAGCGATGTTTTGTTTACATAAAGTGGTCCGTGTATAAAATATGTAGCTCGAGGGAGGAAGTGACAAGGTGCATTTGATAAAGTAGTGTATTAAATACAGTTTTAAGGTATGTATACCTGAGAACTTTAAGCTTGTTACAAGTAAAGGCCCAACAACTACAACTACGAACTAATAGCAGGGCGAGGATACGCAAAAGTCATCCAAGTAGAAGTGAATAGAAATACCCAAGCATAGCATTTTGTTCCCAACCGCAACAACAAAGCATTTTAAATACCCATAGCGTGATTATGGGTGTACTAGTATTTAGAGTAAACGTATTGGATGTTATTATTATTATCCGGGAGATATATTTCTATGTTGAGTAATACTGAGAATACCATTGAAAGAAAAAATGTAAATTCAGAGAGGAGGGGGAAAAATACTTCCTGGCAGCGACCTCCATCTCACAGCTTAATCAAGATGAAGATAACCATAGCAACAACATCAATGCCATATGCTGCCATGCAGTGACCTCAATAAGCATTGGTTGAAAACACCATAACACTTCACAGAATAAATAGGATGCGTCCGTTGCGGTTTGTAAACACACAACATTCAGAGTTGGCCCCCGTCCTCTCCAGGCGCAACGACACTAGCGTGTAGATAGATAGACCAGGGCATAACAGAGCCCCGGGAGAGAGGAGGGAGAGGAGGGAGAGCTGGAGGCAGGGGCAGAGCGAGGGGCAGAGAAACACTCAGAAACAACCCGAACACAGCGAGGGGAAAAGACAAGAGAAAACACAGACAGTGTTCTGCACTTCTACTGGGTCATAAGTGAGGGTTGAGAGGGATTATTTTTGTAAGAATCATTGTTTTTTAGGAACATCCTACTGTGCTTTTCAATAAATTTGATCCTATCCTGTTCTCTTGGAAAGTGGCCGTGGTATATGTGCAAGGAGAGACTTGTTGAGTTGGTATTAGCCACTGATAACACACACAAAGGATGCCACGTCGACACCAAATCAAAAGGGTTCTATTTGTTGTTTTGGACTGTATAATAATTTGTAAGTTTGCTACCCAGCTTTTACTCATAATATAAATTCTAAAGATTAGAGATGATGGACCAAAGCCACAAGAGGTTTGAGGCAACATGGTTGTGGACACATTAGGTGGAACTGAGGTCGTGATTTCAAATTTTCAAACATGACTAATGTGGCCTAAAGCTTCTAAGACAACATAAGTGTCATAAATGTCACCGTGTCTGAGTATCTTCTGCAGTCTATTTACTTACAATTATAATGCAGTATTCTGAGATTCGTCCACACAGTGTTAAGTTGACAAGACGTAACGCTACCTACATTTTCCACAGTGGTAAGAAAGTCAGCAATGGTTTTTTTTATGTTAGCAAAGTTTCATCTTCTGAGAGTGAGAACTCACAGGATTTCTCAAAGGAGTCACTCAAGGAACAAGCCGACTCCTCTCTGTTCTCGGGGGAAATATAGTTTTGAGTTTAACGTGCAGTATCCATCATGCTCATGAAATGCATAATTAATTCTCATCATTCCTGTAATCCTTCTCCAGACTTGACCGCAAAGATGGAAATTACAAGTCGGAGCCCGTGTCAGCAGGCTGGGCTTGATATCTATTGTAGTTTCCTCACACAGTGGCGAAGAAATGAAGATGATAAATCGGCAAGGTTACAAAGTATTTACACAAATAAGTTGAAAACAATCGATCCAGTGCAAGCGCGCTGTCATACCCTTAGGAAGTGGTTCCCCTGGAAGAATGCACAATCCCCCTGGCCTGGGTTCATTTGAGACGCAGATTGTGTCTGATTGATCAATGAGAACCACTGCTGAGCCATCAATCTAACAGGAGTGGAATAGGAAAAAGGGGACATTAACATGTATAAGCTGCCGTGTCCCGACAATGTCCTCTACCTTGAGTCGGTGGGAAAGCAGGCACCTCTGGGGACATGAACAAAAGTGGTAAGTCTAAAACCTGCGACAGGAAGGCGTTATATAAGGACAAAAAGGGCCGATGTTAACATCTCAGCTTCTTTGTGATCTCATCTCTGTTTGCAGCAGAGGCTCGTCATCTCTCTATCCCACCAAAACATGTTTAAACATTTATTGTGAAGCTGCTGGTATTCCTGCAAAGCTTTCCTGACCAGGTTTGAGAGTTAATAATCTGAATTGTATAAAACTTGAATGTTACCTTCAAATGCCCTCCGGGTAATCATCTCTGTTAGCCGCTAATGAAAGCATAAAATAGCTGGCACCCTTTTTTGCCACCTCCGTGCAGCAGTATTTAAGACAAACAGGTGATTAATGAGTGATTTGTGCCGGTATTGCTGGTAGACAGCTGTTCCACATTGCAGCAATGATTGGGCGGAGCAGTTAAGATCTGTTCGTCAAGGTCTTTCTCCAAGAGCGTGTTGCTTCTGAGATCCATGACCAGGAAAGTGTGTATAAACGTACAGCATATTACACATATACGTATATACTCTGCATGTACTGTGACCTGCCTACTAAGATACCGATTAAGTAGCCTTTGCCATAACCAGCTCACTGTTCCCACTGAAGTAAACTCTCTCTCCTCTCCTCTGCATCACATGACCGTATCAATCACAATGTTAGCGGTCCAAGCTACCGTGAATGAGATTTGCTTATCGCAAAAGAAAACACGAATCTTGGTACAAGACATTTTACCCTTTCTGACAACAAAATACTCATAGTATAACTCATCTGTTTCCTCCAAAATTCCCAATTGTTACTCCGTTGTTCTGCTGTACCTAAAGTACCAGTAGGAACCGGTAAGCATTTATTTGTACCGATTCATCCAATAATAGTACACCATGAATTAAGGGGATTTACACGGTAAGTGCCAGGTAATTACACTGTGGTGTTACCCAGTGTGACTTTAATAAATTGTTTATACACAAGCAAATAACATTACGAATCGAAACGAAGGTATGTCTGCAAACTAGGAAGCTCTTATTACAGCCACCAGCAGCCCATCCGAAGATATTGGAAATTAAAGTGCTTGCCGAGGGGGCATCTTGACACAAGCTGGCGAGAACAGTGTGTCTCGTTAACTTTTGCCACCCCTTATTTTTGCACATAATCTTGCAAACACCCTGCCACGGTGAGACAACATTTCATTTTACGCTGTACGTCCAAAAACAAAATGAGCACAAAATGTGTTTGCAAGTTAATGCGTAGATATGTCGGTACGCCGAGAAGTTTATTGCACCCGGCTGGTTTTTCATAAATAATAGATGCAGTTGACAAATTACTCCAGACTCTGACATTATTTTTATAAGCTGCAAAACATATCTGTGGGGTTAACAAATGTCAGTCGTGGGGATATACAGTACGAGCTTAAATATTGACATTCAGATTGCAGCAGAATCAGTCCTCACAGTAGCCGGTCACAGTAATACTCAGCTCGTGGCATTATTCATTCAGTCCTGCAGTCATGCATTGGCGCAGTAGCTAATCTCCCCCCCCCAAGGCACTTCAGCAGTAATGCACCTGTTAAAAAAAAAATCCCCATCTATGTCATTCTGAATTGTAAAAAGATTAGCTAATATTTTATAATAGTTTTGGGGATTTATTGGACACTTGCGTTTTGCTCTCGGGCTGGAAGGCTGCACTGTCACTTCATCCTGGACTTGTTTAAGAAAAATGATGAGGCCTCCAAAACTGCTGTTAAAATGATGTCTCTAATTTAAGCTCTAAAATAGTGTTTCCCAAACTTTTTTTCCTGGGTACCCACTTTTTAAAAATGACAAACCAGCGCGACCCAATTCACAAAAGGTCTTATCTTATAGTTTTACCACCATTTCTGCATCACTAATGAGCCATCTAGAAGAGATGTATGTTTGCATGTTATTGAAAACATACACACATATTAAATACTTGTGGCTCAAATGTGTGCTGCAGATATAAAATGGTGAATAAAAGACTATGTAAGACATTCTGCAAATCTATTTGGCAGCCTAATAAAATGTCCTGCGACCCACTGATGTGTCCCCGCCCGGTTTTTTGGGAATAACTGATCTAAAACCAAAAGCGATTTTTATCAAGACATTTCCGTACACAAGTATCCACTTTTTAACTTATAAATGACTAATGACAGAGTGCTGGGAACACTTATGGTGGTGGTGCAGGGCAGTCTTTCAAAATCCATTACGTGGCCTGCATGGTGTCTCATTTCCTATCTGTTTTGTTTTTATTTTCCTTATTTTGCAAATATAAACTGCAGCACCTAGTTTATGTGGTTGACACCTAAACATATTGTAACAGCACAAACTTTTGGCACTAAATATCTTGGAGATAATTTCAATTTGACATCCTGAGAGCAAACAATTAATTAAATGCTCTGTCAAAAAAAAGAGAGAAATAAATCGGACATTTGTGGCTGTAGCACGACTGTAATAAACCCATCCAATCATTTCATTCGACACGGATGTAATGATTGGTCGGGCTACCTGTTAGCTTGACGGCTGTGAGTGCTAATGATAGCCATGTTCGTTGTTTACAGATCTTTGGAGAGAGGCCTGAAGGGCTGTGCTGTCGGTGTTGCTGACTTGAGGACTTTCTTGCTAGATTTAACGACTTTTGGAACTAGTGCTGCTAGCTACTTTCATTGGAAAAAATATGGCAACACTGGGCTGGGTGTTCGGTTGCATAATTTTAATAGTCTAGCGTACTCCTGCTGGTTTCTTAATTAAGATGACCAACCCCTGCTTTTAAAGCAGGAGATCAAAAGAGATCAAGTCATAGGAGTTATGTGCTGAACATGCTAGACATTGTGCAAGTTGCTAATTTGCGTCTGTAAAATGTTATCATTAGCGTAACACTTGTATCTGTTTCTCTGTATCAAGCCCCACTAATCATTCCACCACAAGCCTGCGTTGCCTCAGGTGTTTGTTGCTTTTCATACGTTCATAGAGCTGTTATACTTTTTAAGCATTGTTAGAAATCATTTCAAATTGAATCATGGGCAGAATGTCAGATTTTATGTTGCGCCGCATTTCTTCTTAGAGAACAGGACATTGAATCAAAATGCTGTTGTTAAATGTCTACACCTCTCACACCTGCAGAGCAGCTGTTGCTTCCAATTTGACACATGTTGTAAATTGTGCACTGAATAACTACTGAGCAAACAAGAGTGAACTTTTTTGTTACTGGATTCATTCTACAGCTACTTTCAGACAAATTATCACATCTTAGACAACCAAAGTAGTACTGGGAGCATATTTACTATAAAAATATAAATTTAGATGAAAAGGTGCTGAAAATATACTCGCTATATGCTATATAATAAATATCACCCACCATGGTAATGTTACATCATCAAGAAAGGTTTCAGGTACAAGTGAAAAATAAGCAAAACCTAAATCAAACTGTCAGCAAACTGAAATAGGAGCTATTTTTAAAACGAATTACTGCATTGAGATGTAAACACAAGCAGCCCAGTTTCTGACAGTATAGTGGACTGAATTTGAATAATCTTCTTTGACACATATTGGAAAGTCAACTTCCTGCCCTTGGAATAACTTCACTGACGTACAAGCTAACTCCTTTTTTTTTTCAACCTCACAAGTTGACAAGCATGAGAAACCTATTAGGACAAGAAGCTGCAGCAGCCTTTGTCACTGACAAAGAGGACACTTTCACAGGGTAACAAGTGTGGGGTGGGGGGGAGTGGGAGCAGGTCTTGTGAATGTATTTCACGTCACAAAACCATTTATTTGTAGATAAATGCAAAAAGAGAGTCCATGTGAAAAAACCACAGCAGGAGCACTCATGAGTCATGAGCTATTGTGTTGGAACGTGTTGCCATGCGACATCTCACAAAAGTCATCAAAACCAACATGAAAGTCAGTAATATAAGAAGACGCTTGCACAGGTTTTGAATTATTTACTGTTTAAAAGTAAGACCTTGCTAGCCTTCAGCCCCCTCGGTAACTCTACCTTCATTTTAGGACATCCTAAAACAAACATGAGACTATATGAGAGGACTAAACTCCAAAAGGGGATATGTCCAATGTTGGACTCGTGAGATAAGACAGACTCTGATCTCCTACTTCAGACCTTTCAGCACTATTATTGCAAAAGCTAATTTGGGTGTGATCGCTCAAACAAATGCTGAGCACAGATTCAGTCTCCAGTGATTTATATTTAATTGCTAAGAGCTCCAGGATTTGTCTTCGGATGGCTCTAGGATCTATATTCTTTGGAGTCTTTTGTCAGAGTTCGCAAATATTATGTTTTAAGCCATCACGTCGTCCATCACTTAAGGTGCAGGCTGCAATAGTTCAACAATTATTCAATGGATTAGCATGAAAATTGGTACAAATATCCATGTTCTCCAGAGGGATGAATACCCTGTCTGTTTCCTCCCACACCACTAATGAGGTTGACTTCTGTCTTTTTTAGGGAAATGTCTCAACAACAATATCATACCATGATATTTGGTAAAAATATTAATTTCCCTTTCAAGACAAATTTTAAAAACTTTGGTGATCCCCTGACTTTTAATCTGGCACCATCAACAAGGTATATGAAATTCGGTTTCAAAACCGTGAAAAAATAAGCAGTCCTCTCTGCTCTGAAATTCTGAGGGAATGTCAACTGCAGATAAAATATTTTAATCGTGTTGGTCTTCCAGACTTTCCAGATGTTATCCAGGCAAAATGATCAAATTCTGATAGTGAAATGATGTAATTTTCTATCTATCCACCATGTAACAGCCACAACACAAGAGACAGGGTAGCCTATGACGTAAACACATTTTAAACTGTGAAATGCATGCAGCACGCTCTCATGTGCACCCCGAATGACACACAGAGAGGGACGGTAAAGAGACAGACGGTGCCGGACGGATAAAAACATTATGGATTTTTTGACCTTCCACCAGGATGCAAGATGGCCAGTACACCACGGCTAGCTGGCAAACTGTAGGCTACAGTGTTAACTCGCAATTGGGCAGCAGAAGTACTGATAGTATGTGTTTCTATATCACATTATGACAGGGGTGTCATGTCAAATGTTTTCAGCAATGAATTTGTGTTCAGAAACACATCTCAGATTTTACTCTCCCTCGACTTCCCAGCATGTTTTCATATTTTCATGGAAATAAATAAAACACCATGCGTTTTCACTATAGAACAACAAAATAAAAAGGTAAAAGGCACAAAGGGATACGATGCCTCAGGGGATAAGGCTGGGTAGAATGGTGGCTCAGTGTCTGCCTCACAGCAAGAAGGGCCTCAGTTCAAACCCGAGTTGCCTGTGTGTGTTTTCCCTTTGATAGACAACCTGTCCAAGGTGTCTCTCGACTCTTTCACAATGCATGCTGGGAGACCAGCTCCCTGCAATAAGACAGAATGATGTATGGACAGACTCACCTAATTATTTGTAATACATTTTGTAATACACAGTAACTAGATTATATAAAATAATATTATTGCATCACTGACACGTTATTGCAACACTTTGACATTGCATCCAAGTTAAGAGCACAACTTTTGTGTTGAGTGAATTGTTCGTTGACCGTGACAAAGCTGCCAGTCCGAACCTTGAATGTCAGTCTGGACAATTGATACGATAAACCCAATTGAAACTTTCAATCTCCTTCCCGCTGATAAGAACAGAAGGAGTCTGCGAGGGGGAAGGAGGAGGGGGACTGTCTTTTCTTGACGGCCTAGTGTCAGTAACAGCAAAATCTCCATTAGACCGGCGAGGAAAACATTTGGGAGCTCATCCCCTGCAGCTCGGCTCAATACGTTTTCCACGGCAATATGGTTTCAGTTTTTTAGAGGAAGGTAAAGAGCGGAAACCTTTGTGATCTATTGTGTTTTTGTAATGACTGCTTGATGTAATGTATGCAGTTCAAAGGGTGCTGACAAAATACAGTGGGTTCTTAGGATAAGGGAAGTCTCAGTGGTGGAAAAACACATGCAAGTTAAAGGGGCACTCCATCAAATGTGAGGAAAAAAAATCTATTACGGGGAGTATTACAGCAGTTAGCCTGTGAAAACAGTTGTATAATCCCTTAGCTATCGTAGCTTGTGTTTGGAGACTACACATTTATATCATGAAGTGAATGAGTTGCATTGCAGGGAGTTTTAGGATCCAGTGTTTTTATGAGCATCACCCATACTAAGGACAAAAGTCAGGATATCTTGGCCTCGGCTGCACCAATTCTGAGCAATCTATTTTTATAATATGTCTCTTGCATCCTGTATAAATCTCTGGAGTAATCTCTCAGTCAAAAGTAGCAATACCATAATGTTAAAGTATATTATTACAAGCAAAAGTCCTGCATTCAAATTATTATTTAAGCACAGATTATCAGTAAAATGTATTTACGTTTTCAAAATTAAAGAACTCAATTTGCAGAAGGGCCCCTTTCATAATACAGCAAACATGGTGAAAAGTATGTGGGCACCAGAACATTACACCCTTGTTTGATTACAACACCTTGCTCAAAAGCCAAGGGCATTATATCAGCTGCTGTAACAGCCGTCACTCCTCCAGGAAGGCTCTTCACAAGATTTTGGATGCTGGCTGCGGGGATTTACTCACATTCAGAGCATTAGTGAGGTCCAACACTGATGTTAGTGATAAGGCCCGGCTTGCCGTCGGCGCTCCAGTTAATACTGAAGGTGCTGGAAGGAGTCACGGTAGGGGCTCTGTGCAGGCCAGGGAGTTCTTACTCTCCAATCTGAGAAAATGTCTTCGTTGACCTGGCTTTGCACACATGGGTGTTGTCATGTTGAAATAGGAAAGGTCTTCCCCAAACTGTTGCCAGAAAGATGGAAGCAAATGCTGGAGATTTTCCTTCATTGCAACCAAAAGTACATAATAGTATTCATTCAGTATGAACAGCATGGAATGGACATTTGAAATTATTTGAATCCAGCACTGTGAAATCCAGATTTTTTAAGGAGTACACACTACCTCCAGGAAGAAGTTCATGGGTCACTCAAAGTCCAGCGTGATGAGCCACAACAACACAACACATAAAAAGATCCCGGTGGTCGGGAGCACATAACCAGCCTGCCTCTGTCACCGTGTCCATCAGCAAATCGATCCAAAGACCTTATCAAGCAGTGTATCTGAAGCTAACAGGGTGGGGGGGTTGACTTTGCAAATCTCTGCCTCTTCTAACTTTCCCTTTGATGTGAGCATGGCCTCTTTGGTTTGCGTTTCATAATCAGCGAGGTTGAACTCGTCTACGTCTCAGTCTCTCTCTACACGTGAAGACCGGAGCTGAGCCGGTCTCTTTGGGGTTGCCAAGTGCCACCTCAAATACATTTCACCTGATTCTGTCAGTCTGAGGATGTATCTGATTGCGGAAAGAGAGCGTCTTTAGTAGAGTTTCAAACCATTTAAAAAATGTAAATCAACCCATCAGCATATTCATATGTCACACAGCTTGTTGGCTTTTACGTCCTTGTACTGTTTTATTGATGCACCTTGTGTAACTATTGCATCATAGATTACAAAGAATACATGTGCGGGAAACATCAGTATCATCAGAATAAATTGAATAATTGCAATAGTTGCACTGCCTCTGGTAATTTCAAGATGACAAGAGACAGAAGCATACGTCATGTCTCACTTCCTCACAGCAATCCAGAGACGACACGGAGCGAGAACAAATAGAGACAGATCCCATAACTTCCTGCAAAGTGGAAGACTAATCTGAAGCACAATGAAATGTTGATGTGCGAACTGCATGTCCAGTGAGCAGCTATAAGATTCAAGCTACAAACTTTGCAAAACAACCTAAAAGGAATACTTCACCCCAAAAACATCCATTTGTACATCAATTACTACCTCTGTGTTGCCTTGAAATCTTGAAGAAAAAAATGTGCTTGTCTTTGAAGTAAATTGAAGTAAATGGGGGCCACGTTTCCATTTATCCAGTCACATGCTCAGTTTTTCCCAAACATACGCATCTTTGCTGAAACCTTACTATTCAAACCACTTTCGCATAAACACGGTCATGCTTGCGTTGGCGCGCCACTCAACTATTTTAGTGTTTGCCTTCGCTCATGCTAGCTAGCTACAGCTGACAAAGTCTGCTAGCCACAGTTGTCATATTAGCAGACTAAAATAGATCGTTGTGAGCAAGAAATGACCGAATTACTGATGATAACGAGCGGTAAATCTGCCACCGGTAATGATGTAAACTAAGTATGCGCCGTGCTAGAATAAATAGTTTGACACGCAAAGCGACAGTAATTAGGGGTCAGTGCTTAACGAAGCAGTCAATTGACAAAATTGACAGTAGATTGAATTGAAATTAGACATGGACAAAATTGTTTACAGTGGTAGAATATCGATTAACACACATGAGTTTAGAGCAAAGCAATATTGACAGATTCAAAACCATCCAAGTAAACCATGTAAGCGTCACACAGCAATCTGTTGAAGCTGAATGTGAGCGTTTACACAGAACCGTTCCTGTTTGCACTCGAGGTATTAACCTCCGTAGCCTGAGTCATAATGTTGCTTTTAATGCACGAGAAAGGAAATGATGATGCCAGTGTTGGCTGTGTAATCCTCTTGGCACTCAGACAAACACACAGGTTCCAATAGGAGTGAGATTTTCCTCTAAAACTAAAAGTACGTTGATCGCTGGCTGTAAGGTTTTTGTTATGCTTTGCCTTCTATGTATTTAGCTTCAGGAAAGAAGTGAATGTAACTCAGCGCTGCATACTGAGCGACGCTGGAGTTTTCTTTCCCAGGGAAGCTGGTTTTAAGCTGTGAATTGCCACAGTATGCGTATTGCATTAGAAGGGTATTAAGAGCTTTGAAACCAGGAGAAAACACGGATTTAGATTAGTTGTTCTCTGACTATTTATTTGTCAGTTTGAAAATGAACAAATTTTCAATTTGCACAGGATCAAATATCAGATCAAAGGGATCTAATGAATTTAAATATATGGTGATATATAAACCCAAACATGTCGCTGCTATCATTTGAAGCTACAGTTTGACCTCAGGTCCAATGCCAGTCATAGGACACGCCCATGCATTTCAGTAGCCGTGTATGCGCTCAGCTTCTGCATTTTAAGGCATATTTGAATAAATGATAAAAGTATAATTTGGGAGGATAAGAAGAAATGAGAGAATAATGTTTTGTATTTATGCAAAGAATGATAATTAGTTGCATAGTGTGGATTGTTGCTCTAATATATAATTAATTAGATGTGTGGAAGAAGTACTCAGATCTTTTACTAAAGTTGAAATTCATTCTTGCATTTAATGTCTTACTAAAGTAAAAGTACTAAAGTATCGGCATCAAAATATTCTTGAAGTGCCAAAAGTAAAAGTACCCACTATGCAGAATGTCCCATTTGATAATATTGTATAATTTATACGACTGGATCATAATTAGCGATGCATTAATGTGTTTAACTTATAATAATACGTCCTAATGTATTTGCTGATTATAATTCGTAATGATAATCTGAATCTGCAACTAGTAAATAAAACTATCCAGTAAACACTCCACAACATTTGCCTGCAAAATATTGTGGAGTACTTGGGTCAATGTACTTGTACACATAATTGTATTGTAAATGTAGTTACATTCCACCACGGATGAAGATGATTCATATGACGGTTTTCTGATCTGCCACAATTATAGTTGATGTTTTAAGTAGTACAGTAATGTGTATATATATGCATATATTATGCATATACAGCGATTACCATTGCCAGACCTTTGTCGGCTTCATCTAACAGACTGAGCTCAACAGTTACCATGTTAACATTCTGAAGTTGTGTCCGCTATGAATAAAATGGATACATTTTGACACACGGTGACATTTGGCTCCAGCCTACACTTCAGCCGAGCTGTTCTCTATCTCCTTTACTTTAGCCTCTGCTCTCTTTCACTCAGTTCTTGAATGAATGAATGTTTTTTTCTCCTCACTTAATCCATCCTGCCTCCACTTCCTTCTCTCTCTCTCTCTCTCTCTCTCTCTCTTTCTCTAAACACTGCAGCCTTATGACAGGGTCAACATCCCTCCAGGCACAGCGCTCTCTTCCTCTCTCTGCTGCTACTGCTGATGCTGCTGCTGTGATTGCCGCCATTGTTAAATGTGTGAATTGAAATTACAGCCAGTCTTTCGAATCATTTTGAAACCATCTTCTTAATTACATTTTAAAAGCTATGATTATGTGTCAGTAAAGGCTAACCAGTGATGAGGACCAGTGACAAGGATTGATGGGAAATTATGATGTTGCAAATGGTGAAACCTTGTCATGCAGGCATCCATCTACGTTTTTTTGTTTAATTGCAATACCATGTTCGAACATTTTATTATTTTCCTCACAGTTTAGGTACTCAGAGTTGACAGATTTAGCTTGTCCATGTGCATTGGATTTAAAAAAGAAAAGTAAGGAGAGCGAGACGTCGTTCTCTGTATTGTGTCATGCTGCTTCCTCAATATCATGAATTTCAAATTAAAATAAATGTTGTTGTACTTTTGGGTACACATTCGTTTACAAATTTCCAAATGTGTATCTATTCGTGTTAAAGTGTATTCGGTTTCTTTGATCGAAAGTGTTACAGTGTGCAAGATCAAAAAACATGTACATTTACCGTATTTGCAAATCCACTCACTGCGGTACTTCAGAACATCCAAACCATCAATGCACAGCAACAAACAGATCAAAGCCCAGAGGTATTAGGCTCAGTGCATACACAGGTTTAGACAGCTGAAATCCTTTGAATAGTTTACAGCGCTGCAGAGAAAAAATAAACCACGCATAGAAAACATTGGTAAAGTTATATCATTAAGTATCCATCTGTGGTCAAAACCAAGAGAAATGAAGAAGTCCAAGATGTCAAAAGACCAGACTTGACATTTACAGCTGTGTTTTCAGAATCTACTCCACAAGCTAATCTTTGTATTGCTGAGAATGCAGAAGAATTCAAAACATCCCGCAGTCTTCATGCTTAGCATTAGCATACAGCATGGCGCCATATTGTCCCAACTGTGCCAGTGTTTTTGATAGATTATTGAGCATTTGCATAAAAATAAGCATGACTGCAAATGCAAAAAGCCTGCTATTTTTCCCGCTCACACGAGGGATCATCCCGGAGCCATGACAAATCCTGAGCTTTGTTCATTGACCCTGTGGGGTCAATTATGTTTGCTGCGAGAAGACGCGGGGAGAGCCTCGGGTTCACAAGACCGTCGTGTTGGCACTTTGATCGATGGCGGGGATGCTTATCAGCCGCAGCGTGTTACACACACCTAATTGCAATTGATCCCCTTTGCTGTACCATTAATTGTAAATCCTCTCTCAATCACAAACTCCACACTACACATGTTGTACTCTAAAACTAAAACTTCATTCATCAGTGGACATCGGTTTTCAATACAGGAGTGCTGCGGGAGACAGAACCAGGGCTGATAGAAGGCACCGTCTTGCTCAGAGAGTTGAGCTTCACTCTGCTGGGTGGTTTAAGGTTGATGGCTATAGTAACCGCTGAGTGCTCTTATCAAGATGTCAACACACCGATTTCTGGTGTCAAAACAATAATAAGAAAATCAAATATCATTAAAAAAAATAAAAATGGTGCTTTTATTCTTTCACTCCAGAGGATGAAACCTGCTGACTCTGGTGGTCGCCTGACTTTTCCTTCGGCGCCACAAAGGGGTTGAAATTTTTATTTGATGGATTGCCATGAAATTTTGTACACACATTCATGAACCCTGCAGGAAGAATTGGACTTTTCATTTAGTATTATCATCATTATGCAAAGATTTTTCTTTTGTCTTTCTCCCTTAGCTACATGTGCTGTATTCTTACCACCTTTGTCCAATGAATCACCCCAGAGCTTTATTTGAAAAACCACAATATGAGACAGGGCGACATACATTGTGCAACTATCCTGTAAGGCTAACAGCTATGTCTTCTCCTCTTCTGGAAACACAGTGTACATAACTAAACAGCAGATTCTCAGCTGCAACGAGAGGCTGGCCCAAAGGATAAACTCCTCCAGGAAGCCTTGAAAGAAATTGGTTATTAAATAAGGTAGACCGCAGATAAAGTTGTCAGCAGTAATAATGCTTTTCATTTTGACTCTGATCTTATTTGTTCAGCTGGGAGGGTGAGCCGTGCAGTCTCACCGAGTTGACATAAGGGTTTCTCCCACTGCTGAGAGACTGATCCGTCAGCAGATACGAGGCAATGCCGTCTCTGTCGCCCTGCCCTGGTGAGGACAAACTAATAATGTGAGACTGCAGAGGTGGCGCTTTCTTACAAACACACTTCCTGATCGGGCCCGAACACAGTTACTCAGTTCCTCCTGATGCATGCAGGCGGCAGGCGGTAACACTGAGTGTAGCTCAGGTGCTCATGCCGTCTTACACGTCCCAGTGGGAAACACAAATGATGGGACATACCGTAAATTAGACTCGGACCATTTGGTGATCCTTCTGTAAACAACCCAGAGCTCAGCCTGTGCTGCCTGAACTCTTCTCTGTTAGTGTCAAAGTGTGTTTCTGTTGCCACAAAGTGAGCATCTGTGAGCCGAGGAGAAAAACAAACATAAATACAGTAAACTGATGTCATTTTACAAAACAAAACAACCCCTCCCAAATAGTATTAACACTGCCTGTTAGATGAACATATAACATGAAAGGACACAGTGGAAATCACCTGGAGACACAATTACTTGGGGAAGAAACTAATTAAAGAGATCAAAATAATTAAGGAAATTTACATAATTGTTGTTGAAGTTCTTTCTGAGGAACACAGTGGCGAGGAGAGTTTCACCAGAGAACATTTTATTGCTAATTACAAACCACATTCCTGCTCCCTTTTTCAAGACCACAGTTAATAGCAGCAGTGGTCAGTGCTTCCATTTGTGTATTTAAGTGCGATACTCGGCACTCTCAGCCATGTCTCAGGTCCATGTGGCCGTACAAGCAGTCAAATCGTACAGAAGCACTATGATTTTGGGCTAAATGCATGCAGTAGCCCGGTATTTTATCTTATTAGGTACACCTAGCGCACACCAACGCAGTATAATTCGACAGTCCTGCAATAAATCCAGCCTCTGTGAAGGTTCGAATGTTCAGATTTTGTTCAAGAGAGGTGTTGATTCAACTTCATGGTCATTTTGAAGGCTTTAGCGGTGTTGTGTTGCTGCTGCATTGTATTGTGTTAAAACTAGGTGCTTTTCACACCTGTCACACCACAAAACCACCTGCACCAGACTCCACTTGGAAGCAGACCGAGAGCTAACCTTTTCAAGCCTTCAGTTGTTTGGTCCCCGCCAGGGTTTGATCGACACGCTGAAAATACACCTTTTATATCTACAGTACAAGACTGAGTAGGTTACCAGAACGATAATGTAAAAGGTAAGGGACCCTGTGGAGTTTTCTTGTAAACAAACCAAAGCTATGTCAGTGTTACCCACCAAACGCATTGTGTGTATCCTTGTTCTGTACTTATTGCTGTTTGCTTGAATTGGCTTGCGGGGCCTAACAATCCATTTCTTTCCGCATAAAACATTTGCAATTGCTTTTTTCGGGAGGGGGGGCTTCAATAGACAAGTACCAAAACAGAGCGTTTCAAACACAGGTATATTCAGACATAAAGTTTAAAAAAAATAATGATATTCTGAACATTAAAGCTTTTGAACATGTTCTAGTAGAAACCCAGAAATACAAATATGAAGCTGAAAATGAGCATGTCTCCTTGAAGATGTATGTCATTTATTTTGAAGGGTGTTTGACATTTAACCAGGGTTTATGCAATATTCTTGATATATATACACATGTGGAGGCAAGTTGTTGAAGCTGCTCTGATGTGGATGGTGCTGACAATGTTACACCCTGAAGCTTTTCTTGTAGTTGCTTCTTTACTTTTTCTTTATTCTTTGTTTTGTGCGGGTCTGTGGTGTCAAGGTTTTATAGATTATTTTCAACACTCCTCTCCCACCTATAGTATGCTGTCTGTTCCCCTTTTTATCGTTAGTACTGATACATAATTCATCATTTTTTTAATATGAGGTAAAAATTGGGCAGAAACAAGGACCACTGAAGATGGGGGACACTTAGAAAGCAGCCCGAGCCTGATTGGACGATTGACAGGAAACCCTCTACAGGGTGGGCTCGCTAATTGTCCGTTACTAACATGCAGGCTGGCTGGAGTTCAATATTAAATGGACTCTCTCACTGGCAAGCTCTCAACCTTCTGAAATGATGGCAGATACCACAACAAGCCTCATGGTTGAAAAACAACGGGAAGGGTAAACAAATTCACAGAAGAACAAGCCAATGCTATTAAATAGTTATACTTCCTGTTTCTTACTTTTCCTAAATGTCTTTTGGGTACAATGACCAAAAGCCTTTTATTTTTCTTAAAATAACACCCTAAGCAAAAAGTAAATCTCAGCCCAATCTTCTTGAAGAGGTTTTTATTGTGACTTAATAGCCTCCTTTTATTCTCCCTATAATAGGCGTCCAGTGTCAGGGCGATAACAGCTACTGCTCCTTTTTATCGTTCTGTCTGTAATGTCAATTTGCTTTACTATATTCTGTCGTTACAGAAAGCTATCCTGGTGACTGGTTCCTGTCTGTCATGTGACCAGAAAAGGTACCAGGCAGCCTGAAATAATACAGCTTCCTTACTGGAAACCCCATTGTGGCAAAGTCTCTCCCTATACATCTCAGACACATCTCAAATAGGATCAAATATCACATAAGGGCACATCAGCTCTGCAAGCAAGCGCAAGCGACTTGTGAAAAATAAGGTATATAGAGGTGTTATATCAATAACTAAGTATCTAATGCTCAATGCAACATTTATTAAAAGCTTTGTCCAACAAAACTATGACTAACATTAGAAAAGTTTCCTTATTTAATATCTGAATCTGACCGAGCATCTCATACCAACTTACTTAACACAATGTGACATCATTTATGCTATGCTGTATATGTTTGCACATAACATATAGTGAGTTTCCATATCCATGCAGGTGTACAAACTGTATATTTGAATGTGATAGTCCTTAGTATGAATTATCTCCAGCAAATAGTACATGACATTAAAAAGAAAATCCTACAGAAGAAACCTGGCCTAACTAGGGCAGAGAAAACTTTTGGTCATTTAGCTCTGCCAGGTTTAACTAAACTAATAAGATTACTTCTGCCTCTGGAGCAGCGCTGGCTCTGAGAAATGCTTATACAACTAAAACTCCCATTTGCTTAATGCAAAGAAAGCGCTGCACATTGTCTCTTCAGGGCTCCCCTTAGCTCTGTCCTTTTCCAAACCTGATTTATCTCCCTGCTCTTCTGCCACTTGATCATGCAGATCAATACAAGTTAAGATATTATAAAGAGATGACGTTAACGACCATGCAGTTATAATTAATACCAAAAGATATTTTTCATGTTGAGAATATTTACAATTTAAGATTGCAATGAAGTGGTTTCAAAGTTTTGCACATATGTTGCAGGATATCGCTGCTACACCCTAAAAATGAATTTTGTAGAGAGTGTCACACTGATAATCGAGAATTATCACCGTTACTGTATTTCCCGCTGACAGTAATATTTATGACAGTTGTTAAACTTAAAGCTGTTATAATCGATTTATTTTTTTATTAATTAACACTGTATCAAACAACTTCATGTGTGTGAAAGGTGTCACTTGTTCATGACAAACCCACAGATAATTATCACTAAATAATAAGTTCTCATGTGTTGCATGATATTTGCCTGTCCTCCACCTCGCAGCTTATTATCAAAACGCAACAGACTCTGTACCTTTCTCCTCTGGTGCGAGAATCTCTCAACACAGGGTCTCAGGACTTCACAAGCAATTTGTGATGTTTTTTCATCGGCTATACCTCTATTTACAGGTTGTCAGAGACAATAGAGCTTAATTAAAAAGAACACAGTTATCAACCTCATTAAGGCCGCGAATTTAGACAAGTCGACTAAGGCATCTCATTTAATTAACCAGCTTTAACAAAGCCGCTTAGCACTGCCGAAAAGTGAATCTCTGTGTACTTTTTCTCCTGCATTTCTCTATTTACCCCCCCCTGTGTACAAAAACACACACAACCTTAGCAGCCCTGTTTCATGTTCTTTGCTTCATCTCAGGGTTACACACACCTGCATTTGTTCGTATTAAACTGTGCTGTGGATCATCGTTCTTTCAGTTTTGAACATTTGGCTGAAAAATGTAAAGATACGGTGATATTAAAATGATTCTTTATACATTTAGTTGCTGTGAACTTGTACGTATCCAATCACAAGACTAAGAGTCCCCAGTTGCATTGCATGCTATTTGCCGGTTAGAAATGAAAATTCAAAATCACAAATGTCAACCTCACGTTGAAAAGTCAGGGGATCACCAAAGTCATTAGGATTCATCCTCTGGGAACCATGAATGTATACACAAAAGTCCCATCAAAGAGTCATTGACCATGGACCGTTACTAGCTTGGTTGTAAGTGTTTTAATGTATAAATAAACTCATGAACTGGGACTATGCATGTGGCTGCTGGTCCCATTGCTCACAAGACAAAGCTTAACCTTGACGTCACCTGCCAATAAAACCTACAAACACCTTCAGCACCGATGCACATGACCTTTTAGAAGCCCGTACCTCTGCGTGACATTTCATTTGGCATCTACACACTGTATTGGATTTGGTCTGCACCCACATCACATGCCAGCATGGCTAATTCTGGATGCACATTAAGCCCATTGGATAGACCGCCCGTACTGATTAAAGGGTGTTTTCAAACTCTCGATTCTTCCCTCTTGAATAAATCAATGCTCTCACCTCAGTAGGACACTGAGGTGACACTGGTACCACAGCTCAGTCAATGGGCCCCCCACTCGTTAACCACCATTCACCTCATTGAACCTGCCACAAGCTATCACGATGGGAAGATTGAAACAAATACGCAAGACATGGGAGTACATTACACCCAGGCCTTTTTAATTACACATCCCCGAATAATAATCCTCAGATCCCAGAACTCATTGAGCTTTGTTCTCCGCTATCAGTTTTGTCTGTGTCTAACCTTGAGTCACTGTAATTATACATTACGTTCCTATGAAGGGGCCCAGCGGCGTAGTCTAGGCTGCTGAAATGTGGGTCGGGAGTGTTTTGTGTTCTTTTTTTTAATCTAAAATATATTTAAGGGAGTCAGGGGCCAGACAGGACACAGCTCTATATCACCCAGTGGGGTGCCTGTCTGCTCTAGCCGCAGGGTCCGGTTGGGTGATTTATACCACAATACCAATGGCTGTAATGGTAATATACTACAGGTAATTGAAAAGAAAATTGAATTAGGTCAACAGAGGCAGTGACAGTCATTGGATGTCACACAAAGGCTTTACAACTACACCATCATTCTGCCGCTCTGGCCCCATTAAGTATCTTGCTGCCAATTCTAATATCAGGCAACTAGATAATTGTTGCCATATTTCACTTAGACTTAACACCCATTGAAAATGCGGCTCAACCTATTGTGATACATGCACTGTAGCACTGATACGGTTTCGTACAAGTTGTCCGGTTGTATAAAACGAGATAAGACCTTATCTCTTGAGTCTCCCTCTCTTGCTGCGTGGTGGTATCATCAGGGGGAAGTGGCACGGATAGTCCGTGAACTGTCATGATGTACTGACATCATGACAGGGGCCAGAGGGGTGGCCAGGCGCCCCCCCCCCCCCCCCCCCTCCGGAATCTGATTGGCCATCCACGGTGCTCCCCCTACCGGAGTCAGGAAGGTGAGAGAGGTAGTTGGCTTGTTAGTATCATGGATGGATTGCTGAACTAGCCTACCGATTCCACGCCGGAGCACACAAAGAGATGCAAAATGGCCACAGAGAGACATAAAACCAACACAACTATAAAGAGATGCTAAATGACCACAAAGAGACATAAAACCAAAACAAAGAGATGCTCAACAGCAAGAGGTGCAGAGCGGCTACTGAGAAGCAACTAGACTACAAAGGGACACAGAATGACCACAAAGAGACACAAAATATACACGACGATGCAAAAAGCAGCCACAGTGACACAAAAAGGCCTCCAAAATAAAAACCTAAGAGACACAAAGAGACGCAACATGACAACAAATAAGACGCAAAAGGATCACAAAGACACAATCTCTGGGTGTCTTGCTTCTGTCGGAGGGTGTGGGGCCTTCAGGGGAACGTTGTCTAGTTCATTGTTCATGGCTGTATAGTCTGTTTGGTTACAAATGGAAGCTATCTACTTATATTATTTCATATTAGAGTGTTTCAATTTAGCTTATTTGGCATTGATTTATTGTGCAGAATAAGTAAGAGCTGTAAATGTGAAAAGTTTCTAAATCTGCTCATCAGTAGTGTATATAATAAACAATGCATTTTCCATACGAGTGCATGTAAACCATGAGTGCACACGTGCTGGAGTGGTGCTAAACGAGCTCCTCTTCCATGTCAAAGACTTCAATATTAATCTTACACTTCGCATGAATAAAATGCGGGTAAACAGCAGAACCAGCCATAATTCACTCTAACCATCTCTAATGACACACAATGTAATTACCAGATAACAAAATTAATTAATTTGGATTTACCGCGACACCTTTGTGGCTTTGAAGTCACTTGTTTACTCGAATTAATCCGTTTTGTTGATGCATAGCCACGGGACCTTTTAAGTGCAATGGAGACGTCCGTGAGCTGGGTATGAAATGAGGGGAAAATACTGTCCAGAGCGTGATGTCCTCGGGGAAAATCACGAGACGTTTGGCTCCGCTCCAGGTTTTTGCCTTTTACTTACAGCGTTGTCACAACTTGTTTACAGCATTCTTCACACTTTACTGTAATGGCCGTGTGAGGTATAAGGTATGAATATATGCAATTTCATGTTTTTATGGAGCTTGAATTACTTGAGCAGCCCAACAGCTTTCTTTAGCACAGTATGGCACCGATGAAAATGTTTATTTCCCTGTACTGAACGTTCTCTGCGCAATCATACCCATATTACCATAACAATCCCGACTGCATAACTAAAACATTCATGCAGTTTCCATGACTTCAAGACTTTTCTGGGATACGGTTCAATGAGCATTGTGAAATAATACTAGAATGCGTTTTTTTTTTTCCTGTAATACACACCTGCTACTCAGTTATTGTACACTATAACAACAGTCGTGAGAGAATCTTGACAGAGCTCAGCACAGAAGGAGAACATTACCTTTATGCAGCAAACTGTTGGATTATTACAGCGTTTTTTTTTTTTTTAGCTCAGTCAAATAAAAGTCCACAGCTGCCTGTGTAGAAAGGGAGAAAGGGGAAATGAAAATATAATATGCATTGCTTTCATTCACACAATTATTGCCTCACACGTGGAAGATGGTAATATGAAATATCCCTACAACAGCTGGGTCGCAGTCTTTTCGCAGCATGTTGAATATATTCATGATCTGGCCACAAGATGCTAAGCTCTCCCCTCTCTTGATTCCTTATATCCTCTCTGTCTTGCAGGCGGTGAGGCTGATCACCATGGACAGTTTTGTCTGAGGGGAAATGGGAGAGGAGACAGGAGTGACACAACTGTGGCCTCCTGCTGAGAAAAGAGAGAAGGCAAAGCAGGAAAGAGAGGCTAGTAGATAAATAGACTAATCTAATTTGTTACCTCAGCCAAATGTATTCCAAATCCTCCTCTGTGCCGCTCTGTCCCAGCTCGTGGCGGATGATGTTAAAATGTTTGGGCAGGGAAGGGACACAACAGGGAGAGAGCTCGCCCAGAGGAAGTTCAACACTATCCCACGGTCCTCTCTTGACACACTGCACAATCTGCATGCTGAATTCAAGACCTTTGCCCATCCCCGTGCTGCAATGAAATGCAAATGCTTATGCAAATCAGAGTCCAGAGAATAACCTATGATATTACTCTAATAATGTATTGATAGTAATATATCGCCTGTGGAAATTGAAACTGAGAGATTCTGTCTCATCGGACCAGAAACCAAAAGTACAGATCAGTTTAAAATGGCAAATGAATGTGCTTCCGTTTCTAAGAGGTGAGTAATAGATCTCTGATCATAGGCTATTACAGCCTGGTCAGGCTGGGGCTAGGCTGCCTGTGGAATACTGAGAGCCCTCCTTGACTTTTACATCAAAAAGATGCTTCAGAGAAAGTCCTGGGAGCCCTGGGCACCGTGGATCTCTTGGGCCGCACCACATGAGGAGTACAGTCTTTGGTTTCATCTTTCCCCTCTCGTCTTTATTAATGGCGGCAGGTTTTTAATTCAGAGAGTTTGTGCTGAGATCGCTGATGCTAATCACACGTTGCTCGTTTCAGATTCACAGCTCACGGTGAGTGAGGAAATGAATGCAGGGAGAGAGAAGGGCTGCGGCAGTTTGAGGAGCTAATGCTGGGTCAAATATTCATATTATCACTGAGAGAATTCTTGATATCAGGAGACAGTGATGGGTGGAGTTCTCCTTTAACCCTTGTGCTGTGTTGAGACTGGCTTTACTTCCTCATCAGCCAGGTTTACACTCAAATAAAGTGCAAATTTTACAAAAAAAGCATAGACATTGAGACGTTAGTAACTCAGGGGATCCATTTTTTTGAGGTGAATAAACTGCCCAGTACAAACATTTAAATAGCCCTCACTAAAATCATTAGTTCCTAAAAGTTGTAAAATGTACTAATGGACGAATCACTGCTGTCAATGCAAATATTGGGACCGTTGGTGGCTCTACCTCTCCAGTCAGGTGCCAATAAACCATTACAGAAGAAGACAGTGCAATGAGAAGATGTAATTATCACAGAACCAGTCAAAGGAATGAAAACGATATGAAACATGATGGAAATATGGCATTTATGCGTGTTAATGTATTAATTAGAGGAGCATTACAGTCTCCTCATCGCTCCATGCAGATCTGATGTTTTCGTCTGCTGACATTTTTAAAGTGGTTTAAGGCGCATGCTTCATGTACGTTATGAATTATATTTTTTCATTTTGTTTTTATCGATACGCCATTTTTTTGCACCTCAGCTATGCATAAAAGCTTTTGGCAAAAGAGTTGATTTTTTTGTCATTTCCTTCACAGTTTCCTCAGGTTTTTTTAATATGCAACTTGAGAATACCATAAAACAGATAGATGGAAATTCACTTATTGTTTGGGGTCTCACAGGCGGCAATGCTCATTGCAAAATGAACCTCGCTGTTATGTATAAAGTATTGAAGCTTGCACATTTGATGAAGGGAACTAAACACTAAAATGAACATACAGCGTTGTTATTACACCAAACAAGGACATATTTCTGACTTCATATGGTCTCTGCTAACAAACGTATATCTCTTTTGTTTGCCAAAAAGTCAAAGTAATACAGAATGTTATCCCACATAGTAACATTATGTTTGGCTTCAGTTAGACCCCAGAGAGGTTTAACTCCCAGTCAGACCTCTTAAGCCTATACTGTTATAAAAACTCCAATAACAAAAATCCAAGTAGATTCATGAAAAGTACCGTCAACATCACAGACATTGAGCAGATGAAAATCAATTTCATTCAATGAGTTTTTACAGCTGAGACCCAAAACAGGTATTGTGTCATTTTCTGCAGACGGTGATGTCAAAGGGGACGCAAACAGAACATCAAGGTGAAAAATGTCCCCTCTTTTTCATCGTACATCCATGTAATGCAAGCTTTATGCTTTTCAGGAACACCAAAATGTTTTAATTATTCAAATGTCTCGCAGACAATGAAAACGCAATATGCGAGATGAAAATTCATATCAGCCGATGCAAATGAAGACCTTTTTGATCTGACAGTTAAAATTGATGGGTTGGTCCTTAGATCACTACAACCGTGTGATGAGAGATGAGAGAAAAGAAATTTGAATTTCAAATGATCCATCCTATTACGTGGTCTGCCTGTATACGGCGGCGCCGAGAGTGGACGTAAAGTGGATGTGGAGCGTATGATGTGTAAGTTGGTATTTTGAAAGCCTCGACCATCGTTGTGCAATAACGCTCAGCTCCAACCCTCTCCTTCTATCTTGCTAACAATACTCCTGCTGTACAACACTCCCTGGGTCAACCTCACAGATTTTGTGGGCCTTGAGGGCTGAAATATTTTGCATCTAAATGTCTTATTTGCAGTGTTTCAGGTTCAACAGCATGCATAAACATAAAAAGGACTGTGTTCATATACCATTGCCTTTAGTGCGTTCTTATTGATCAAAGTTGACAGCTACACATGTTAGATAAAGAGAAACATCATGATGATGTATTTTTGTTGCATTATTTATCATGGCTGGCCTGGTAGGGCGACAGTCCCTGAGGTAATACGTCTCCTGATACATTATATCAGACAAATCTCTGGCACACTCTGGAGAGTTTTCGCCTCAGAGTTTCATAATGCATTCATTTGCTGTTAGGTAACATTTATGTTTTAGGTCGGCAAATCTGTGTGTGTCTGTGTGTGTGTGTGTGTGTGTGTGTGTGTGTGTATGTAATATTAATTAATTTCATGTTTTATTTGTTATCCGATTGCAATCGTCTAGGAACGACTTACATTGTGTTTGTGAGACAGTTTGCATAATTTGTGGAGCTGGCTTGATGTATTCAACAAAAAGGTCTCTAGATACCATTGTGAGGCACACAGCCACATTACTGTGACTAAAACAACCATAACCAGGGTTATTTAAAGGGGTATTCCACTCATTTAGTAATGCATGGCACTAAAGCTGGGGGAATGGTGAGAGACAGACAAAAAAAAAGAGTCCAAATGGATGATGAGGCTGAGATATCGTCGCATCCTGAAATACTAAGTATTTAGGCAACAAAACTACTTTCTGAGGATTAGGAAAAGATTAAAGTTTAGGTTAAAATAACTACAGAAGTGTCGTAACTGAAGTAAGTCAGTTACATGACAAATAAATCAACATTGATGTCACGTTTCACGTGGCCAACAAAGATCGGTGTTTGAAAGATCCACTTCCCCTCCCGCCCGCCCTGTGAAGGGTTTTGGCGGTTTTTACACTTCCTCATTTATGATTACGTTGATAACATACAAAATAATGTTCTGGGATATCTAGAAATTACGGCCCATTATGTTTCGTTGGTACAGCTACAAACGCTGGATGAGACCAACCTGTGCTACTTGATAGTGTGCCTTCAATCCTCTTTGAACACAGGATTCCTGCCACATCTCATCAGGTTTCTCAGACTTTAGAGAGAAACAGAAGACATGATACAACCGTTACAGTGGAGAAGTCCTGAGTATTCCTCATGACGAATATCTCCATGTGTAAAACCAGTGAATGCCCTTTAAATACCTTAATCATAGATTAAATGCAGCTGAAATTGTCAAAAATGTAAGTTGTGACAATGAACTTGTTGCTGGTCTGTTTCGTAGTTGATGCTGTTTCGTAGTTGATGTTGCAGCCGTTATCTATGTTTTTGTTCAGCTTTAAAGGGTGTAGTCAAGTAGTTACTATGGGCCCACACACACACACACACACACACAAACATACCATTTGGCGTATATATTTTACCTACAATGTTCTGGATTTTACAGTCAAATGAGAATGAGTTGCTCAGGTTATTGTAATGGGAACAGATCTCTTTACGACCCCCCGAGCCCACGAGCCCCGTTGCAACTGGACTGCGTGCACTGTCTATATTTATGCCTTTGGCAGAAAGTAGAGAGGTGACAGGAAGAAACATGAAACAAAGATGCCATGCAGGCCTCACACTAGGGACATTGAACGTACATATATATATGTACATATTAATGTTATTTTGTTCATTTTAAGCACCACAAGCAACATTTCTGCCTCATCTTCTGTATTAAATTAGCACAAAAAAAAGCTCAGGGGTGGAAATCGATAAACCTAAGTAGATAAAACCAAAATATTATGCAATGGTTCATTGGAAGAATATGCTCTACTTTTTGATATTTGGGTGAATTTAATCCTGTAATCAACGCAGCAGCTAATATGTAGAAACTGCAATCAGTATGACTGAAGGTAAGAACAAAGGGGAGATGTCTGGCATCACTTATGTCCTGCAGCAGAAAGGCAATTACTATATTTAATCAATTACAAGATGCCAGATTGGATTAAGATGGAATTATTAACAGGCTGCTCTCCACACAACGCTTGCAAACAACATAATGGGTTTATGTACATAATCAGGGTGAGGACGATGATGGGATTATTGCATGTAAACACAGCTATAGAACTAATGACATGCTCAGCTCCTGTTGTCTGATGCTGCTCTGATTAGCTGCTGCAGAGCCTCGTGGAGATGGAGTATTAGATTTCAGTGAAAGATTTGGATGCCTGGAGTTCATAATATGTGTGTGTGTGTGTGTGTGTGTGTACAAAGTGATGAAAGATGATGGAGATGTGTTAAACAGTTCAGAGTTGCCCTCGAACGTTGTTGTAAAAACTGGGGGGGGTTGCTGTCAAAGCACCTATGGTGCAGCGAGTTTCCACAGGATACACAGCCGTTTGCATGTCAAGCTCCATATGTTCAGATTGGATAAAACAGAATCAACACATCAGCAGGGGCAAAACCTACATTGCTGGTTTCTTTTTTTAAATACAATAAAACTTAGTTTTGCCTCCTGGTTAATGTAATTGTGCCTCCTACTGAACAGGAAAAAAACAGAATGAAACTATGAAATAATTATAAGATACAAATGAACAAATAAAAAAGAATAAAGAACAATACATAAAGAAGCCGAGGGAAGAAAATACAATTGAAGATATATATAAAGACATAGTTTTTGTATCTATGTGATGTAGAGCCATGTAATCATGTGATGAGCTACTGATTTGCACGGCAGCAGAAGTGCGAGTTTACGGCTTTCATTACACTCAAATACAGTTGTCAGCAGCAGGCAATTCTCTTCATTTTCATATCGATTGAAAAATGATGACTTGATTATGCTAATTGGAATTTTTGCCTTGCAATTACCCCCCCCCCCCCCCCCCCCTCCCCATGGAGAACTGTAATTAATCCATTACAAACAACACCTGTTATTCAATATGTTGATGAAGACACCTCAGAGGTAAAACATTAAAATGGTGGCGATAGCAGCGCAGCGCATCAGTGCGTGTGACTCGTGCTCTTCAAAGGGGCGATTAAGCTTTTCTGATTGATTTCCCCCGATGAATCATAACAGCAGCGGTGGGTAAACTCCACCGCAGACTGGAGACCAAGACACACAATGCACATCTTTCATCCCCGAAAAGACAAAAGAAGAGAGTAGATCTCTGACAGTGCGCTCTGAGACTTTACTGTCCGTCGTGGTTATTGTTATCATGTTACCTGTTCTTTTCTTTCAGCATTTCTTTGCTGTTTTTTTGTTTTGTTTACACACTTCAGGTGTTTGTACAGATTCAATAAATAAGATATATCATGTTGATTGGAGACGTTAAGAGGTAATGGATTTTATAAACTTCATACAGAATCAGGCTAGGTGGGTTCCCTGTTTTCAGCCTTAATGCTAAGCTAACCTGCTGCTGGCATTAGCATCATATTCACAGACATGACAGTGGTGTCAATCTTCTCAACCCTCTCTGCCAGAAAACTAATAGGCATATTTCCCAAAATGACTCCTTTACAAAAACAAAAACATACATTCAAAACATTTATCATTATAATACTTTAGGTAATTTAACCAACTTGAGGTTATTGTTGGTAATAATGTTAAATTACTTCAGTCAGTCAGAATGTGTGAACAGCTAGAAAACAGCATTAGAAATCACGATGGTGTCCCGATGAACAGCTTACACCGGTTATAATTAAAGGACTTTGTGCACTAAAAACCATCTCTACAATGCCTGTCTAAACTTTTCCATTTGATTGAGTTTTATACCCGGGCGCCGCTGCAAATTCGGAGCCATAAATGTATCCTGATCCTGAGGAAATCATCCCGGATTACTGTCAAAGTCACATTTTCGATCATTTACAATTCATTTTCAATGGATCTGCTCAGTGCGAAGTCAGACTGACATTCCACATTATAGCATAGGACAAAATTGTCTTTCTTGTTTCCGGTATAAGGAGACAGACGCAGCTGTTCACTGAGGATTTGAAGCTAAATATAATATGAGGACGCCTGCGAAACATTTGTCAAGTTGAGACTCTTTCTCTCCAAAATGCTGTTGTCAATGCACTGTCACTGTTTACAGAATTGTTTTCATCCTTCACATTCACAGTGTACTCTGTCAGTATCTAAAATACAGGCAGCATATTGTGGGTCACAATAGCTCCACCATATAATAAGGCCTTGGAAATAATCCCTCAGGATGACACGTTCCTATTTAGCCAGCCTTCTCAAACAGCTGCTGCCTTATTGTCCTGGCATTTCCAGGGAATTAGTTATTATTCAGATGTGTTTATTGAGACTTATTGTCTGATCTTGTATTATTAAACTCCCTCTCTGCTGACTTGATACTCCACTTTAGAGTGCCTTGACTTCGACTCAACTTGAAGAGGGATGTGAATAGTAAACAATCAATCTCAGTCTGAGATTACACCAAATACCAATAGAAATGAAAGATTTCTATGCACGTATGTGATGTTTAAGCAATGGCATCAGATGATTAAAAAGTGTATTGAAAGTAAAAACATTATATAACTATCAATTGGAATAATCTGCCCTAAAACAGCAAAGTGAGTGAGTTTCATTACAACATAAGGCACGGATGGCACCAACAAGTGTTCAACTGTGGCAAAACCTGTTTCTTGCAAAACTTCCCGTCAAACAGCTTTTGAAACACGTCTCCAGTCTCCAGTCTAGACTGTCAGAACTCCAAAGAAAAAGTGTGCAGGAGAACTACGGTGGCCTACGCGCAAAATGTGACAACGCGTGAATAGCCCTAGAGTTGGTGTTTGGTTTGTCCGTTCTGGGCAACTGCAGAAACTTGGCGGCCGGTTCTGCATGTAGATATAAACGACTCACTCTGCAGGTAAGAAAAAACCAAACCATTGTTATTTTCAGATTATAATACACTAAAGAAAACATACTTGTTAATATTATATTACATTTCTGCCAATACATCCCCATTATTGCTACACACATGGCCCTTAAAACGGAGGAGATACTGGAGGATGCGCTGCGATGTTAACAAGGTCCATCATGTGTGGGGAGAAACTTTCAGACTGTGTTCTCATTTAGAGGTGATTTACTGAAAACCAGAAGGGAGGCTTATTGTGCGACTGAGAAAAGGTCAGGAGTAATTTTTGACTAATGTTGTTTTTATCTTTGGCTTGCCGTCTTCTTGATTAATTATGTTCAAGATGAACATGCAGAGGACAGACTGAGGATGCTCGCTGTGACCTGTGTGTGGGTGTGAAAGGCACTGATACCCTCAGTTTAGCACGTCTGGGTTGAAAGAGAGATACATGTTTGGTGAAAAAAAAATATTATTTAACCATTTAAATAATAAAATATATACGAGTTTATATTGAGTTGTTGAAAACTTTGGATATTTAGAACTTTGGATATTTGTCTGCAGCAATAGGTCAAAGATTTGGCCATGGTGGAAGTTATATTTTAAAAGATGACCCATTGCATGCTAAACAAAATACAGTACGGTATGTGCAGTTTCTGATATTCATTGTTTTATTGCAGCGAGAACAATTCTCCCACGATCTGCCACCCCGTCACCTTTTACCATCGTACAAATTTAGAAAATGTCTTTTGTAGCTTAAAAAGGTAAGTCAATTACCAAGTTTCAAATTGTATGAGCATATGGCAAGACATATTTAAAGAGTATTCCACATGGCAGTGAATAAAAGAACACGTGAATAGCCAATCTAAATGAAGTCTACAAGCTAGCGACTCTTTGAGACTGCACTTGGAGCTTTAAGCTAATTGCTAACATTATTGTCTGCTGACAGTGATAACATGCTGATGTTTAGCAAGTATGTTTCCCACTTTTATAGTATTAGTGTAGCAGATGTTAGCATTCTGACATTTGCAAAGTGGCACTGAACACAAAGTACTCAATATTTGTAGTTTTTGCTGATATTTTGACATAATCCAAACTACTGAATAAAGAAAAAACTATTGACTTGATGAAAGCCAGGGAACCACCAAATATGAATTAAAATGCTCTGTGTGGAGCGAGAGGAAAAGTTAGGGATCACCAAAGTGACCGCCCATGCCAAAAATAAGGAAAGAAAACAATCAGTGAGCTGGCAGAATAAAGTCATTTAGTTAACTTTGCCTTTTCGCATTGACTGGGAAGGCTAACGCTCAATGGCAAAGTCTCGTCTTGATTTTATCTTGGAGTTAGGATGGACAGTAGCGCTCCATCTAAGCACCTGAGTGGCCTTAAAATGTTTAATGGAGTTAAAGGATTGCTTGAATCAAAGCCATTAGCAATTCCCTGTGCAGATCCCCTAATGCCCTGTGCATAATGACATTTTATTTCATTTTAAAAATCTATTCTCTAAATGTTAAGACTACAAGTGCAAAGAGCAGCTGAAATTAAGAGACGTTAAATGTTTATGACCTGCATCGCCCACACATCACGTCTTTAGTCGCCATCCTGTTACACCTCCAGCAGGAGGTGCCCCAGAGTCCAAACAACCCCAACAAGCTCCTGTCAACATGAAGTAGCGGACTGTCACTGTGACTTATATTGTCCTGAATCGCTTGCCACCCTGTCAGAAAGACTTGACCCAGCGTTGGAACACCATCATCGCCATTATTCTTTTGAAACTATAACTTAAATAGGATTGACTGTTAAATCAAGAGCCTCTCTATGTTGCCTTCACCACTCTCTGAAATGACATTCCTACTGCCACTGCTCCAAACAATTGTAGATGCAGTAAATCTCCCAATTGTACCGTAAGAGGTGGAGAAGACCACCTTTTTCAACTTGGGGCAGCTGCTCACTCCCTATCTGAGTGGGCCAGGCCACGTTTATGCAGACAAAGATGTTTATTCTGGTCCTATTCAGTCCTCCTTTACAGCTTCTTCCAAACAGGCTTTGTGATCTTGTTGATTGGGTTGTTCGAGCGTACCCTCTGGGCCCTTCTTTATAGAAAATGACCACCACCCAACCCGACAGTCCAACGTCACTGTTCAAGAAATCTCAATGTCATTTGAGAGATGTATCAACCGTGACACCCTGATATCCAGAGCCCTCATTACTTCAGCACAGATCTTGTCCACCCCTGGCACCCTCCCACTGTGGAGACCTATGCCGTGACCTCTGCCAAAGAGATGAGCAAAGACTCTATTACGAATACTTAGGGTGTTACTGTTGAGTTTTGGATGTGGACAAAGTGTTTCTTCCGCCTTCAATATTCCAAGTGGCTATCAGTCATTTATCTACTCATTTTGAGAACGTCTTTCAAGGAATCGCGTGCCTGAATCTCTTGGAGTTGCCTCAAAGTAGATCTCTGACACATCCCAAGTGTCACAAGAGGTGGAAAAGCAGTCAGGGTTAGCACGTCTCTCTCAAGCTCTTCTTTACATTTTTCACACAACTACTAGCATCACTTCGGCTGAACATGTGAGTGCATCACTGTCAGGGTCACAGGTTGTAATTTTCGATTGGTTGCCAAACTGCAGGAGGCGGGTCTGATCTAATGTGAGGCTGTCAGAAACATTTCATTGAGACCAATGAAGGATAACCTTCATCTATAGTTTATTTCCTGTGCATATTTGATAACCTTGTAAACTGAAACCAATGATGGAAGTTATTATTGGTTGTCAGTGGGAAGTTGTCGAGAAGAGCAGCATGCTGGTTCAATGACACGATGAGGGGAACAACGGTTGGAAGTTAGTTGAGCTGACTGGGGTTTCAGGTAAGGCCTACTTTATGTTCTTGTTGATTGGCAACAGAAGGTATTCAGCAAATGTTGTGGCCTGTTAGTAGCTGGCACCAATCTCCTAGACCTAACAACAAATCATTTTACCAGTTCCATCCGTGTCAAACACCATGAATGTCTTTGAGAAGATATACTTTTTTGCCATCAGACTTGGTCGAAGGCCACGGCTTAGTTTGTAGTGGGTGGCCACAAGCTTGTTTTTGCCTCTGTGAGGGCTACCCACAAACTTTCTCCAATAGCTCAGTAGCTAGACCAAACAGCATTTGCTCCTTAACTCTTTAAAAGTTGACACTGTAGGATTAACAGTACAAATGATCAAAACACACAAGCAATACAGTGCCTACAGGATCCGTACCACGAGATGCAACAGATCCATGTGTCACATTTCCATTAATCATTCACAGCCGTGAAAGACTTTTCTCCTTTAATGTGGTGGCTCGGTGACAAGCTGGTGGCGTACAGTGTGGCGAGGGATGTAGATGGCTAGGACAGAGTAATTGCTCTTGTATCGTGGGAATGAGACCAATTTGGAGGTTGGAGCCATGTTGATTGAGAAGCAGCGGCGATGGCGAGAAGGGGTACACTTCCTCCATGGGAGCACAGATAAGGATGACACAGACAAAAAGAGTCGGGAGACCCAGGCATCTATTAAGAGGTGTGTTTGTGTGTGTATGTGTGTGTGGGCTGCTAGCAGGGACATACAAGTAAGCAAGGTAGTCAGAAAAGCCCTAGTTTGCTCTGTAATGAGCTAGATGAGTGTAATATTCTGTGGCTGTAAGTCTAGCTTGCCTCGGCGTGGGAGGCTTCCTCCAGCTCACCTTGGGCCCTGCCATTGTTTCATCAAAGCTTAATGATCCTGCATGCACTGAGAAGAGCACAAGAGTATATCAGTGACACTGTGCATTCATTCGAGGGACATTATAATGAATATGCTGCACAGGCCAATGTATTAGAAAGCATATTGACAGTGGTGTAAATCTAAGAGTGCTACATTTCAGGAAAAAGTTAATGTTGGCCAACCTCAGTCTCAATGAGCACTAAAAGAGTATTCTCACTGAGGGTTGGCTTTTTATGATTAGTATCAGTTCTATTTTGAAGTACATTATGTTACATTATTTATACCATGGACAATCAGTGGTACATTGCTTGCACCATTGTCAGTACGTACCGTGGTAAAACTGAAAATACTATTACCTTTACTTTGTTGTAATCAAGTACCACAACAATACCTATTTCTCTCAATATGGCCAGCTGTGAGGAACCCTTTCTTGGCTCTAGCACTTTGTGAAGAATATGAGGTTCTCTAGCTAGCTTTCCAACAAAAAGGTAATTTCTTTTTTTTTTTTTTTGCAGTTAAAGCTGAATAAGTGAGTTATTTGCACGCAGCCCCATTCTCCCAAAGACCTCTAGATAATTAAAAGAAGGTAGAGGCTTGGGGTGATCTTTGTATACTGATGCACAGCCATGGATCTCGGCATTCAAGTACCACTTGCGGTCTATCCGGGCCTCCATTGGCGCCCAGGAGAGGTCATGACACTGCCCGGCTTGATCAAGGATTCCTCTGTCTTTTGTTCCCCATAGTTTTCCTCTCTGGTGTGCTCTCTTGCTGTCGGCAGCCTGTGCTATATTGTGTACTGGCATTTAAAAAATGCAAGATCTGAGGCCGAGAGTTCTTCGTTTTGCCTCTCAACGATTCTTAACAAGTTGACAGCGGGCCGGCAGCTCAGAGCTAACGGTGCTAACAGCACTTACAGTGAAAACTACGACAAAAGGTGCAGACAGAGCTAACAGTGTTTTTCCTGAGGGGTGAACCGGAAGATTGGCACTACACTACCGCAACGAAGCTGTCGGTCAGGACAGAATTATTAGCTGTGCAGATCAGCGACCGGGAGCTAACCAGTTCACATGCACTAAAAGCACGCCCGCTCGGCCCAGTTATCTCAATAAACCAAGGGGAAGCTCGGATAACAACACACACAGTGGGAGAGTGCCTTTATTCTCTGCTCAGGTAGACACTACTCCATTATATCTTTATCTAAATAATAGTTTTCTGCTCTATTAATGCGCAGAATGTTAAATACAGCTCATTTAATGATACAACATTTCAATAATTCCATGCCTTTTAATTCACTGTCAGGGAAAATTGGCAACACAAGTTAGTATGATAATGAGTATCAGTTGCATTTGTAATCACAGATTGTCTGCTTTGAAAATTCTGCTCTATTCCAACTCTACAAAGCCCACGTAGGGACACACAGATGTCAGTGTCTCTATGATGCATGGTCGCCAGCCTGTTTTCTTCATCAGTGCAGCGTACTGTATTCTTCCGCTCGCTCCCAGCAACACACCTCCCCTGACTCCGAGATAAAACATGGGGTCTGTCACACAGACTTGTGCTGAGGCCCGGCAGGGGAGCTCTAATGATTGCAATAAAAAAGAAATGCAAATGATTACCTTGGGGTTTCCTCTTGTGTGGAATCTGTCGCTCAGCCTCTGGCTGTCAGGATGGATCACTGCCATCGTCTGTGGACATGAAGTGTTAGGAAAATAAACACCAACTGGGCCAACGCAGGCAGAAACAATGCAATAACAATAATACTATTATCTGTTACAGTGTTGGGTGGCAAGCTAAGACCATTTTTGGTGAAGAATGATGGGTCATGGTCGAGCAGAATCCCACCCTGCCATTCCAAGCAGTTTAATTAGCTCGTTTTCATTTGTAAGTTCTGATAATTCAGCGTTTTACAGCCATACAAGCAATCAGAAAAATATTTTTGTCATTCCTGTAAATTCATGTTATTATTTGTCATGGTAAATTTTGTCCTCTCAAAACCACGTATCTGCAAAGCATCAACTTTTCATGAGCTAAGAAAACGTCTCTTTCTTCAGCTCTGTGATGATGCCCTTTTCAGAGGTGGAAGTAAGATTTAAGTACTATACTTGAGTATATTTTCATTTTATCCTACTTGTAATCCACTACAGTAATTTACTAGCTATAGTTACTGGTTACTTGCAGATCAACCCCGACCCCCCCATTCCGAGTCCAGACCACCAGTAGATTTTACATGCACGCCTCTACAACAATGTCCGCATCGCACTTCTCAGCTCCGTTTCACGGGAGTAACCGCAACTTGAAGCGTTAATTCAGGCTTCACGTTCATTTTTCCGACATGCATGTAAACATGAGGTTGATGTCCAATAAAAAGGAATAATTCTGGCGACACAGCAGCAGCTGAGCGGCAGCGATGCAGTCAGAGCTGTGTGTGTTCGTGAGCTGTTAGCTAAACATACCGTCCAGCACAATGATAATGTGTTCAAACTGTTTTCCCCGTGGTTTTCCCCCACTGTGTCTCTAGGGTCTAAGCGGCGTCTGGGAGGCATTATTGCATTCAGCTGTGCTCTCAATAGTGGGCCCTACTGGCCAGATGGGGTGAAGATAAGTCAGTAAGGAGTCATCGGGCAGGCAACGGCTGTATCAAATAGGCGACAAAAGGTGTTTTGAGAAAGTGCGAGTCTCCGCAACCACAAGCGGTCCTTCAGCATTCAGCCAGAACTGGGTACACAAAATTTTATACATTTTGCTGCAACAGAATGTAAGATTAGCTTTGGACAGACAGACACAGAGTAGCACACTCACTCACTGAGGCACGCACACACACGAGTGATTGCATGATTCTCCTGGCAGAGATACTAAAGTTAATTGAAAGTTGTACAATTCTGAAATTAAAGTGTAAATTGTGACTGTAGATCTATCACATTTAATTCAAATTATGCCAAACAAACACAACTTAACATAACTATGTATGATTATGTAATTGTAATCATTTTCCGACAACATACACGCTGATCTCGACGGTTTCTTCTATAAATTAGGGTATTATAATAAGTATGCATGTCCAGTTTTCAACAATACTGTAATGTAGCTTCTTTTATTTATTTATTTTTTACATTGTATTCCCAGGTCAGGCTTAGGAAGAAACAAATGCATCCTTTCCCATCAACGTCGTCAACTTGAGGATCATCAGCAGTTATTTATTTTTTTCACTGCAGGCAGAGAAAATTGAAATTAGTCCCGAGCCTGCAGTTGAATGGCCAGTTATATTTGAGAATGTTTTGCCTCTAGTAGGTCATAACTAAAGAGTCGAGTCAACACAAAATGAGAGGCTCATATAAAACGATTTCGTGAATTATTTCCTAAAGTGTGTCAGGCTTTAGGATTTAGAGGACATCGCAGGTCAAACCAAACAAGAGCACAGAACGGTATATCACCGCGTAATAAAAAGAAAAAGAAAGCCACGGATTTCTGAAATTAGGCCTCGGGGGCTGCATGTTCCACATGAAATCTCCTTCGTTGCTCCTTGATGAATGGAAGGTAGATGTGATGTTTGACTCGGGGGGAAAATCTGACTCCAGCCCTCCGTCAACAGGTGAATTGAGACTTGGTTATAGCGGATGTGAGATTATTTCAGGGAAGGGCAAGGAAGACTCTCTCTGCAGACAGATGGATCATGCATTGTCTCTGGTAAGCATTCCACAGTGTAAGCCGGTCTAATCCTCCAGGCAAGATGTATAGCTTCGGCTGCATTTGTCTGTTTTGCAGTAAAAGAACGCTTATGATACTGAAATAACTTACACGGAGATTCGTGTATACATCGATTCAAGGTCAACAGGAGCTTCTGCAGATGTTTATACAAACCTATACAATATAAAATAGTAAGATTAGAAGCTTGAGATCACATTATAGCAGTGAACCATGAACATATACTGTACCTGCAGCAGTAGTGCTGCAGCTAGAAATGTATGCTTTTCTATTTCAGCTATTTTTAGTGTGTGTGTTGTAGTTATTTGGTTGTTTGGCTCCTTCGGGGCTCAAGGTGCCTATCGGTCAAAACAATCTCAACAACAATTCTATGATTGATTTGTCATGCAGTTATATAAGAGGCTGAAATAAACTACACACAGTGTGTCCTGGAAGACTCAGAGAACGAGACGGTATTGGCAATGATGATTCGTTTGCTGTACAAAAGGGGAAAAAAACTAATGATGTCTTCATCATTAAGCAAATGACCAGAAAGACACCAGAAGTGCTTCTTAAAATATTAGAAACTTGATTTTTTTTTTTTCTAAGATGAAAAATAAATGACAAGAAAAGTTAACTTCACATGCCTCCTTTGATATTTTGGGAATGTACATGTCATTATGAATGATACAATATCCCCACTGCAAGAGCAGAGAATTACAATGAAACATAATGTCATTAGGGCCCTTCTCCAAGTTTTAGGTGGACTTAACTATCGGCTGAAATGACTTTTCTAATGAACTAAATTTGAATAATGTATATTCGTGGACAGATTTGGAACGCTGATACGGTGATGATTAGGATATATGACTGAAGACCAGATGCGGCAATCCACCTCTGTGTGATGCATGACACATTCACATGATTAATGATGACATGTGACGTTTGCGCTAGGTTACTCAAACAGGGACTCCGAGACAGATCCTCTTACAGAGATAAACCACGGGCTCAAGTATTCAGCGAGAGCATGCGAGATGGGAATCTTTATCCAGCTCGTAGATTCTTCTCAGCGCAGGGACCCGGCAAAGACAGATTTAAGGCACATGGTGCTCTAAATTCTTCTTTTTTTTTTTTTTTTCCTTTGCTGACAAACAATTGTGGGGATTTCTATGCACGCAGATCCCTCATTCAAGAAACATTATGTACAGTCTGGGGTCTGTTTTGATACAACATATTCATGTGTTGAATCAACACAAATGCAGGCAATGAACAATTTATGAGGCCAAAGAAAAAAAAGTGCTTTATACAAAATTGCCCCCCCTCTCTCTCTACAGAAGCCAAAACCTTCACTTCTATTTAGACGTGCATGCACCTCCCTGGAAAAGGTTACATCACTGCTCAATACCATGAGATGCTACAGCTTCTTAATCACTTGTGAGAGAATAGCGAGATATGGGCAGCACACAAATGAGGGTTCGGCTCTCCGTTGCTGATCGTGTCCGCGAGGACTTTGTGGCCGACTTCAGACAGCGAGAGATTAGCTCAGCCTCAGCCACCTGCAACGAGGCACTCCGCACATGGCGTTTCAGTTCCTGCAATCTCCAGATGTGCATCACACTTCCAGCAACCAATTAACAAAAGGGCGTTACACTTGAACTTAGTGTTAAGTTGAATTTTCGGCTTTCTCAAGACTGTGCACACACAAAATGGAGATCAATATGACCTGGCATTCAAAGAAGCACTTTGTCTAATAATAGAGGATTTGTTTGTGTCACAGAGACACCTACAGGTTTGAATCTCCTTTTCTTTTCTTTTTTTGACATGTGGTCTAAAAACTTAAGAGAATGTACATGTCGTGTAGAATAGCGTCCACATTTGTAGCAATAACAGACAGAATGAGTGTGTGTGTGTGTGTGTGTGTGAAGCTCATTTGTGCTTTTTAATCTGCAAACAAAGGCAGATGTGTGTAGATTGGGGTTTAAGATTCTGATTTAATTAGCTTTGACTCTTGGGGCTGCCTCTAAGGTAGTTGCTCCTACATGCTGCAAAACTCATTATGGATGAATTAATGAAGTGGGACGTACACTTGGCATCATCCATGTGGCATGCACTGATGCATTATGTATTATTATTATTATTATTATTATTATTATTTTAGGGCACGGGCAATGCAGGTTTGTTTGTCGGGTGTATATCAGGGACAGCTACGGAGAGGCATATTGATTCTAACGTCAAGATCACATCGCATACCGCAAGTGTTATATATATATTATGTTATATTATTCATATCCAAGATCATTATATAAGATTCATGTGCCGAATACTTTTGATATTGACTGCTCTTGATTTGCATGACAATATTCTCTTCCAACACTCTACGTCTTTCTGGCGTCTGCATTGCATAGAATATTGTTCACTTCAGTTTCCATTTATTCAACTGAGGAAGGTGCTTTACAGCTCATTTCTATTTCCTTTGATTAGCTGTGGTTTCAACATGAAATAATGAAAAAGACCAGAGATGTGCTCGAGTATGAAGGGGATCGTGTGCAAACCCACTTTATTTATAAAACCTGGAAATATCACTGACATTAATTCATTATTTGAAACTGCTTGTTAAAGGAACATGTCTTTGGTTGTTTGTTTGGCCTCACGGCTTAAAGCTGCGCTGTTTAATATCTTCATGTTATCAATGTTTCGAATGACCGCATTGAAATGACTATAACAAATCTCAGATAGAGCAACTGTTCTAGGGCTGCACATTTTCACAATTTAGAAGCTGAAACTTCTGAAAAAAAAAAGGTTTAAACAATTTTCAAAATAGTTGATTTGATTTGTTGATCAACTAATGGAGGAATCAACTAACTGTGTTAGATCTACACCGTATACCTGCCCAGCAGCAGATGGCAGATGGACAAAGTTAGCGTTTTTCTTTGGAAATGATGAAGAGCAAAACAGTTAAAAGGAGAGTGCATATTGGATTCACAACACAGATCCAAATGAATGCCAATGTTGCTCCGTGTCAGTTTTTGAAGTGTAAATATGCAAATATGTAACCGCTTGCTAGCTACAGCAACTTTATAAGGTGATAGTATGACAGAGTTGTGTTTCTCAGGGCAAATAGTTGATACTGACGTCTCATTTAGATGCATCACGTTTTCAGGTAACTCCAATGTAAAGATGTCACTGTTAGACGCTCAGAGCAACGGACTTAAAAGGTGAGAAAGCTAGCTAAGGGTGGGTGGGTCAAACAAACACAGGACTAAAAGTGGAGTTTTACTGATTATGTAATGTCATGCAACGTTATGTCACTGAGTAACACGACATTACGTCCACAGCTTAAGTTAGGTAACAAGCGTACGCTTAAGCTTATTTTAAGCCAAACGAAAATATTTTTTCTAACTTTAACCAAGTATTTCTGTTGCCTCAACCTAATGGTGACCGCTTCACAACGTTAACCACACGCAAAACCCTCCGTGTCAAGAGAGTACGCTAAGCGCTGCCCCTGGGTCCTTCAGTCCAAGCTGCAAAACATGACGAGTAGAGATGAGATCACTTTGACACCGGCTTTGTACTCTTTTCAAAAAATACTAAAGAATCTGAACATTTCCTACAAAACACCAAAGGACGGACAGACAACATCAGTGACTTGCTGGTGAACATCATGCAGCAACATTAGCCTGCTGTAATGCTAATGTTGCTGCATGTCAGCTGGATGTGTAAATAGCCATCTATTAACACATCCAGCTGTTGAAGGGGATAAAATGTCAGCGTTGTGTTCACAGCTTATTCTGCTGCCCACACATGGCCAAGAAATCCATCATTGCTGCATTAAATCCCTTTCATACAATTCTTAATAAGTGGTGTACAAATATGTGTGGTATACAAATATGTGTGTTACTAAGTGTAAGATAATATTAATAGCTCAGCAAACAACTGCATGCCATACCTATGTAATGTGTACTGTGGACAAGACATGAGCTCTCCAGGAGCTGATAAACCACACCTCAGCCTCATAAATATCCTTGGCTTGTTTATTGCATCTTATCGCACGGCGTGGTCGACAATGCATCATTAATTTCAGAACCCCTTTTCTAATGAATGTGAAGGGAAAAGATTCTCAATCAAGCGATATCTCTGCACTTATCACGCGAGGAGAGACTGTGGCGGAGTCCTTACCAGGGTGCCTGTGAAACTAGCGAGCTCTGCCGTCCCGCTTTGCTCGCCCCTTCATCTTTCACCCGTGACAGAAATTACATGATTCAATGGTCCTGTGGAAGAAGCTGATGGACAGCCAGCTCTAAAATGTTAATAAACACACTGTTTTATAGAGCAGCCGGTCTCTTTTTCAACCAATAAATACAGTTTTAACCTTGTATGTTGCCGCCCCCCCCTCCCTTTCTTACTGTTGCAGAGGTTATAGCTATAGTGACATCTGCAATTCAATTCCCACCCCCCACTCACACAAAAAAAAGACATATGTGAAAATAGCTGGAAATGAGATTCAAACGCAGCGAAGTTCTTGTCCTTGTCACTTCTGATCTCATCAGGCGGAGTTTGAAAGCAAATAAAAGGATGGTTAATGATTTTTCTCTGGTGCTCTTCACCTTCCAACTACACTAGTGCTTGTCCTCAAGGAAGCGCTCCAGTGCCGCCTAAAGCCCAGTCCGCCAGGCAGAAAGAACACATACAGGATCCCAGATGAATGCTCTCGTGAAGAGCTTGTTGTTTGCATCAGTCACAGTACTACAAGAAAATTAAAGGTATCTGTGTTCATACGCGCACAGAGGTGAGCGAGTTCATCGATTATTTTAGCATTCGCATCAATACTAGATAACTATTTATGTGCAGAAACTGCACAGTGGTCACTGCATCATCTCAAATAATGACATTACACTAAATTCTGCACGGCAGCTCGTTCAGATCAATGAATGATGTGCGGCCAGAGTTTTAATATCGTCTCCTGCAGCACATCAAATGACAAATTTGCTCCGAATATTGTTAAGGGGCTTTTCATATTGTATTGACCTTTCACGATGATGGATGCTCTTAACTACTGTAATAAGACTTTCACACTGTGTGGGAGATGAGTCAGAGCATTTTTTTCCCCTCTTAAGGTAAAAGCAGTGTTGATGAGGAACAGAAAACACTGGAGCAATTTAAGCGATTGTGAATTATTGATTTGTCTCATAAAGGTTCCCTAAACATATTACAGTTATTTTTTATTCTTTCAACACAAACTGATATTCAAATGAAATGAAACGGGGACGTTTACAGTAGCTCTATAATATGTAACGTATTGTGCTCTTTTCTGTCCTAAGAGGGAGGGGGAAGAAGGCGACAAGTCAATGTGTATTGCAATTTAATTATAGCTGTAATTAATGGGCGGTGTAAGCACGAGGTCATTGACTGGGTGAGTGTAAAGTGAGAGATTGCTGCACTTAAAGCGCCCACACACATTCTGTGTGAAGGCAGTGCCATCTAGTGGAAATTGTCTGCAAGTACAAACACTGTACCCTGCATGCAGAAGATCTTTAGTCGCGTGATAAAGTTTAAAACATCATTTTCATACAAAACAAAATAAAATCTAAAATGTTGACTATACAAATCTCTTTATTATGGCATTAAATTATGCAGCACACATAGAAATAGTGAAGAAATGGTTTAAATGCACATGAGAATACATATAAGAAATGCTTGTTTGTGTTAGAATAGATGTCTTTGTGTTCATGGGATTTAGAAGGCATAAGGTGATGTTTTCAACACATGTAAGTGCAAAGAATATATGAAATATATAAAATGATGGGCTATGATCTAAAAAAAAACATGCAGTCGGTTCAATTGTTTTGCATTATCGGTTTATGGTCACTAGGTAGAGCTCATCCACCTTCACTGTGTCTGATTCAGCCTGTAGAAGGACCCGCTATGCTTTAAGATTATACTTAATTAAAGGCCCTGCACACCCACACATGTGCTTTCCATTATTGTGGCTGAGTTGACCTAAGGGGGGGAGTTGTGCAGTGCCTCGCTGGAAATTGCACAACGCCATCAATCTCTCTGTGTCATGAATAATGATGTGTAAAACTGTCCCACCTTAACCTTAAGAGAGAAGAAGATGCTGAACAAGATAAAACGTGTGTGTGTGTGTGTGTGTGTGTGTGTGTGTGTGTGTGTGTGTGTGTGTGTGTGTGCCAGGGTCGTTTCAAACTGTAATCGTTCAGTAAATACGTGGTTAACATTTTGAATTCAAACAAAAACACCTGCTTAGGTTTTAGGCAACGAAACCACTTAGTTAGGTTTAAGAACAACATTGTGGTTCGGGTTAAAAATACTACCTTTAAAGTGAAAGGGAAAGCTTAAGATGTGAACACAAAGACAAACAACACGATGTTGGTTTTCACACACGATACAAACTATTGTCTGCTGAGTGAGACTCCTGTGTTTGTTTGACCCTTCAACCTCCATGCCTGTGTGGGTTCTTGTTCGTCTTTATTCATCACACTCCAGGAGCATTTTATCTGATTGTCTAATAAATGACGCAAAAGGGTTTTACAGCCCAGTGCGCCGCACACAGGCGCTAAAAGGTTCCTTCAGCGTCGGTATCAGACGCTGAGCGTTGTGCCAAAGCGTCTGGGCGTTTAGGTTGAAAGCTCCTTAATCTAATGTTTTGTGCAACAAGATTTAATGCTACTTATCTTTGATGCTAACATTAAAATGGACACTTGAAGCATCACAAGTGTCACAACAATGCATAATTGGTTTATTATCTTTTTCTTCATTTGGATTTGACAGTTCATAATACTGACAGGACTGTCAACCACTGATGCGCTGTATACGTTCATTATATGCTTAATGCGCTGTGTGATTCTAATATAATGAAATAAAGTCAGCAGAGCCAACTATACGTTCAGCTTATACAAGTCTTTTGACTCTATACAGTTTATTGATGTACATATCAGTGCAGTTGAGTACAAGTTATTTCCAGCATCAATTTTAATGGGCTTTATGAGAATTGAGTGAATTAAATTGCCTTAAATGATGAGAGATTTAATGAATGAATCCCAATCAGCGAGTTGGCATCGTGGAAGAGTACAGCTCGTTGGATATGATCTGAGAAAGGAACAAACATAGTTTGCATAATAAGCTATATTTTAAAACCATCAGACTTGAGTTTATTATGTCTGACATTTAAAATCTGCCTGAAAATGCAAATGAGGGGATTAAGTGGTGCCACTATTTCACATTACCAATCAGAGGGAACGTTTGCAAAAAACAAGACAAATACAGACAGAGCTGCTGGAATTACTTTTAAAGTCGCTGCTCAATCTCTGGTTTCAGTGTGAACGCAAATTATTTCAAGTAATTCACTACTTGTTTTCAGATACCACATAAATATATACAGTATATGTCCTGCACTACATCCTATCATAGCTTAGCTTAGCATAAAGACTGGAAACAGGTGGAAGACAGCTCACGTGAATTCATAAATCAACACTGCACCGTAACAAAATGATATTGTTTGTTTGTTTAATTAAAAAAACAAAAAAGGATGTTCATTTCCAAAAGCCCAAAGGCAAATCAATGGGAGTCAAGAGGTCGAGATTAAATCAGACATGTCTGTAATAACGGCAAGACAGAGAGGATTGAACTTTAGACGGAAGATATCACAGCTAAAAGTACATTTGGAAGTACTTGGAAAAGTACATTTGGAAGAGTAAATATTACTGATTGAAAGTTACGATGAGGCAAGTAACTCATCAAGTTGGGAAGTTTCCACGGGAGGTTTTCGTTTGCTCACAAAGTAATCGTTACTGGCAGCTGCTAGTGGATGCGAAACATGGAAAACAAATCCCAGGAACAGTGTGATCCCTGATCACATCAGAAACACTGATGTAAGAAATGTTGATTGAGAGATGTGCATTGAGTTACAGCGGGACAGGCCTGGACTTGATGTGATAACAGCATTGTAAGCTCCATAATTATAAACCTCTTCAAATCCGGCTGCATCACATGCATTCTGCAGAAAACTGCCACACCTCATACTTTACCATTTATGTCAGTTAGGCAGTGGTATGAAAATCAGCTGTGGCTTCTGAAATGGAGACTGAATTTAGTAGGCTGCTGTGTGTGTGTGTGTGTGTGTGTGTGTGTGTGTGTGTGTGTGGTCTCCTTGGAGATAAAGGGGGGGAAACGCTTGTAATGGATACTTAGCCTCAAATGAGTTATTGGCTGTTTGTTATTCTCTGTTGAGAGAACCAATTTGAGGGTTACAGAGCAATTAGCTATTTATGCACAGTGCCTGGAAGAATAAATGTGGAGACTCCTAAGTGGTTCCATCGAAAGTCCAACATACACCTCTCACTAAAAACGTCCTTTTGTGTTTGACTGCGCAGTATCTTCAGTGGATTAAATAGGGTGTAAAGTGGTGGGAGCTTTATATTACCTAACTAATACACCGTATTACCCTTCCACCTAAAGAGCCGCCATTAGAACTAAAGTCAGGTTATGTTATGGTGCCATGGGGGGAAATTGTCTGATTCAAATTCCCATAAAGTATCGGATTGAATGTCATGATGAATATTCATAAATTGCTCTAATGAAGACCTCACATTGATTAAGCCTTTTCTAATGGGCTGTATCATAGTGAACGCCAGAATATAATTGGATTACGGTGACTTTGGGAAGTACTTTGAGATAGTGCCCATATTGGAAATGAAGATGTGCAGCTCGCTAACGGCATAATTGACAAGGATGAAGATGGATGGATCCCGCCGGCGACTCCCAAATTCTTCCTGCCCAAAGCAAGAGGAGCCTACGTCTGTGCCCCCTGCACAAGGCAAGATTTAATTATCTTTACCGGCCTATTTTAGAAAGAAAAATTAAAAGGGAAAGGTTTGTGTCCTGCTTTCATTCAGATACAACTGAGGCCATTTGTGGATACAATTCAAATCCAATCTCTTATGAATTAATAGTTATAGGGCTGTTATCAAATTAGTGAAAGATAGATGAAGAACTAATTACTGCCTCGTGGTTGCATGCCTTTGCCAAGTCATGTTGCAGTTTAAGTCCAAGTGCAAGTGTTGAATGGTGTTATTTGCAGAAAAAAGAATGTCAGAATAAAAAAAGGACAATATGCCAGAAGAAGGCTAAATCCTTGTCTCTGATTGGCTGCTCCTGCTCAGAGTAAACAATTCACCATTAGGAGTAAGTATATGAATCAATTCTTATTCTTCTTAATGAAGTCGTATTGCTCGTGCTCCATGAATAACATTACTCACAATATAATGTAGCAACTGTGACAGCTTGTGTTGTCATGTAATCTCTTATTTGTGATTACTTTTCAGTAGTACATTTGCTTCTAAAGTTCATAGAATCAAGCTTCTGTTACCCATAACCTCTTGATAGAAATGACTTTCTATTCAAATCAATATTTAAATATTCAATCCCTCATTTGTATTCCTGGCCAGCGGAGCGTAAGATAATGTCAAAACCCATCCCTGTGTATATTTCAAATAGCCTCTAGGTTAAGCTCATTATGATTTAAGAACCCGTCTGTGTATTCCTGAGATTCTACATATACTGTATATATATATATATATATATATATATATATAATGCTCACCATTGTGCCAAATTTTGCAAAATCCCTTTCTTTCTTAATCAAGTCGACATCCTTTTGAGATTTGAAAGCCTGCCTTTAGTGTTGCAATTTCACTGGCTGGCCATCAAGAACCGTCCCTGTGATGGAAAATGTAATTGCTGTTGTCACACATACACTGCTTCATGCTATGCATCGAGCAGGGACGGGCACATGGCTTGTTGTTTTATATCACTCAGATAGGCAGGAACACAGCTGTAACATGTGTTCGCAGAATTGTGCACTAATCAATGAAGGTGATGGGCAAGCTGCAGAGGCAAAGCTGACGTCTCCCGAGTCTGGTTAGACTTTTGGTTTAATAAGCTTTCTGGCAGATCCACCGAAACGTTCCCCTGTGCTCGTCTCCGTCTACATAAATCCTCCATTTTGAATTTTTTTGAAACACCTGCGCTAACAAAGACCTGACGTCACCCTCCTTGGGCAATCAGTTCCATAAAATCTCTTTGCATGTCGTTATGGGCTCCTCCCTGTATGAGTGCGTGCTGAATTCCAGTAAGCCTTTGTAGTCTTCGCGAGGCCTCAGTAAATTGCAGGAGTGGAGTGTTTCCCCATCTCGCTCCGAATGGGAACACAATGTTCTCTGTAATCATCAATCTCAGCAGTCACAAGGTTGAACCTTTTGGGAATTATTATCGGTGAAACAGGTACTTAAGAGCACGTTGTGCAAGAGACTCCCGTGGGAAAGTGCAGAGATGTAAATACAATGAGAGATGCATTTTCTTTGGATGTCTGTTCTAGGACATCTTCATTTTTGTGTTCTCGATATGAAGCTTGATCATCAGATAAACGTACTCACTCTGCAGTCTCAAACAGTTATTTAGAGGAAGCCATGAGAGAAGACATGCCTCTTTGAACTGCTAACAACTCAACTTGTTGTATTTTACAAGCGTGTATTGAATGCAAAGTCACGAGTCACTATGGCTGTAACATCAATATAGAGGAGTAACAAATACTACATGTTCCCTTGAAATGCTACTGAGTTGGAGTATAAAGGAGAAGGAAACAGAAATACTCAAGCAAAGTACAAGTACCTGAGTAAAGTAAGGAGCTGCAGTTACCGGAGCCAGCCAGAAGATGGCAGTCACCATTGCCGCAGTTCCTGAAGTGGAGTCTCACTGCCTTATTGATTGTCTCATATTCATTGATTTGTTTACCTGCAACAGACAGGCGCTCCATCAAACTGTTATTAGATGCTTCGTGAAAACAGATTTTTGTTTTGGAAGTGTAGCTAAGCTACTCTTGTACTTGCTATCGACAGCTGACAACATAATCAATCACCGCTCACAGGAACCTTGAGCGCCGTGATGCCTCTCGGAAAACAAACAACATCTGTCAAAATTGATAGCAGTAAAAATCTGTTACTTTTCCACAAAGCAGGATGCTCATGTCCAACTGTGTCCCTCCGTTTAGTTTTTTTTTTTGCTGTGGAGAATCCAATCACACACTGTGCTCATTTCACAGAATCAACCCCTGATCAGGGTAATTAGGCGCTCATCCAGTCTGGCGACAGGAAGCTCAGCCCTTTAGTCACAAGCTGCCTGTGGTCACAGCCACGTGTTTTAACTGCAGGCTTACTGTGCGTGACAGAGAAAGGGTAAAGGTGTCCCAGACACTCCCTCTCATTCATCAAAAGTTGCAGCAGTACAGACGCAGAGAGAAAAAGACAAAAAACAACATGACAAATGGTTGGGCAAATGCTGCCCGCTCTTTGTCATCCTCGACAGGATCCCTTAGGGGCCACAGAGGGTCATAAACCAGGGAGGTCAGAACACGGAGGGTGTCTTTGAAAGCAGAGAGAGAGTATACACCCTGTGTCTCTGAAACATGACCTTGTGTCTGTGCTTGATCCTGTCTTATATTTAGGGATCCAACCACACACAGGATCTCTGTCCACACTGGCAAGTATCACTCCAGTAGCCGATGACTGAAGCGATTCGTTTGAGTGACACGCACGCAGCGTGAAATGTTTTCTAACCAAAATCGAAAGCAGCACACGGTTTCTGCAGAAGTGAGGATTCTCAGAGTCTCCCTGACAGATGTAAGTAGAAGTTTAACCTCGGCTGAGAAATGTGCGCTTTATCTAAAGCGCCGTGCAGGCAGACGCATGCAGAGCTCACAAGGTTTGCAGCTCCTCGCTGTACAATAACATGGACCTGTGTCAAAGCACAGACCTTGTTAAACACAAATTACCTGACAAATACAGTCTGGAGGGGAAGGAGGGGGGGGAAGCATATTGCAACCTTGCTTCTGTCAGAATGTCTCCAGAACAGCAAAAACAACTCATGTTCTGCCATTAGAGCAAGATAAATAGAGGATAAATGCTCCTTGTCACTGGTTCTTTGTTATTGTCCCTTTCAGAGGAGTCACTTGAAAGCTTTTTTGTTTTTGTCATCGATGTTTTTCAGGCTTTATTTTCATCGCCGCCTCGCTATTGTAGTATTTTGATAATTTTTTCCTTTTGAAGGGATGCGAGACAGGCAATCAACGTTCCTTCAAGAGAGGAGGCCCCTGCACAAGCGGCCATGCAATATTAATCCAATCTGCGGAGGTGGTTTGGCTTCCAGGCCGGCCCCTCCCGAGGGGATTTCTCCATTACCCCTCCCAGCTTCTCTTCCATTCCACTCCATTAAAAAGCCTCGTCATACTCAATCAAAAGTTACGCTGGTTTTCCGCTTTTGACTCATTTTCTTTCTTCCCCTCTCGAAGATTTTCTGTTGTATTATTGATCAAGGAGGTTGAAGCCACTTTAACAATGCTTCATGAATAAATTGTATTTCATCAGCGTTCAGACGAGGGAATAAAATTACAGAAATATCTCCATTATTATGTTGCTGTGGGTGAATCTTGAAAGGCCAGGAAAAACTGTGCAAGTTGCATTAACTCATCTTTCATAGAAGTGCACGTGGTACTTATCGGGACAGCAAGACTGTTGAAGTAAAAAATAAAACACAGTTTATAACAGCTTCAGAGTTTCTATAAATCAAAGCTTTGGAAGAATGAAAAAGATAAGAATTCAGGAATTCATTACTCTCTTTCATTTCATTTATCTGATTCACACACCGCATTACACTGACTCCTGATTAAAATGTCAATTAGGCAGCTCCGTAAGAAAAATGAATAAAATCCACACTTTGATTTATTGCAGCTGAAAACGTCCACTACATCAAGTCTTTTCTGTTTTAATTACAAATGTTAAGTTAGTGTTTGCAAATGCAGCGACATGAATCATGACGAGAAACATCGATTAATAACAAGACGCACTGATATCAGTACGTTTGTATTAAAGCTGTCGATACTTTGGGTCGGCTATCGTTCAATTTGACTATTGTTGTGCTGAAACAGAGACTAGGTTAATATGAAGCGTCCCCCTGAAGCCCTACAACGTTATGGAGACCTTCACCACACCTTGATGGTGTAAGGTAGATAAAAGGATACTCCGGGTCAGTGAAGAACTGAATAATTCATAGAAGGAAACATTGAGAGATGTTGAGTTGTCAGGGAGGAGGAAGGTCTGTAGTGGACAACTTTACATTAAGTACAGGAGTGCTGAGGTTGATGAAAACAATGTTTAACTTCAAGCAGACAGAGAGGTATTCATTTAATGCCTTTTTGAGGTTTTTGTTTTACCTCCCCAAAGAAAAATAACTGCCATATTCTAACCTATACTATGAAGAAATGCAGCTGCATTTTTTTGTGCAACTGAAGTTATGCAAAATGAAGGGCTTGGCCGCTTTGAGCGTGGTGTCACCCGGGGCCTCCTCATCTCCACCGACGATCCACCTCTTTACCCAATTCATCTAGACTGCATCGTCACTGCCGAAGATTGGCGATGGCAGGAGCCACCCAGGAGCCAGACACTTTGAGTATGATTATGATGATTATAAATAGGATTTCGTGTTAATGTGGTTATATATAAATCGAATTTGTGGTGCCGTTAGATTACGGCACCTAAGAAGCCTGGTTAACACAAGAGGAGTGCAAAGGAGAGTTTTTTGATCGCATTGAAAATGTTTTTGAAAGGCTAAACGCCAACACATATGGAGGGAATCTGTGGTTAGATAATAACATGTTGTGTGAATTTTGGAAATTATTATATTTATCTTTATTCAATAACTTTTGACTTTTGGACTGAGACAATTACAAACAGCACAGAGCACCTGTAGCTTATGTGTGCGTGAGTGTGTGTGTGTGCATGCGCGTGTGTGTGTGTGAGGGAAGGTGGATGGTTTGCACTTTTCTGTAAATTAATAAGGATAATAATTTGAATGTCAACATCATGAATGAAGCTTCAAACTATTTGGTACAGCCCCTCTAAAGGCCAATATTCATCTATTTTACACATGATGGGACACACACACACACACAGATGGAGAGGGAGAGAGAGTCAAAAGAAAACCTCCTCTTTATCCGAGCATCAGTCACATCTCACCCTTCACTCACTGAGTCAGTCAGAAGAGAAACAGATATACAGCTGCAGTAAAACCTCTTTATTCTCTCCTGGCAGGGTATGTTGGAGTAAAACACCTGCTGCCCGTCAGCACAGAGGCCTCTGTGCCTCTCCTGTTAAGTCAGTAGAAGACCTTCAACACAAAACTTCTTCTTTCATTTTTTTTTTTCCACCTCCGCATCTCGTGAGCCCTTTTACGCTGCCGGGCCCCGGGGCCTGTGCAATACAAACGGCAGTGTGTGTGTGTGTGATCCAGATCTCATATTTCCACAAAATGTCTAACGTGAGTGTTTCTTTCTGTTTCCCCTGTCCGTCAGTTTGTCCAGTAACACATTAGTCGACAACTCAAATTGATTTCTAACCACATATCTAATTGTGTCGACTTAGTCAATCCATTTTAATGTGTGATTTAAAATACACCACATTAATTCCGCTGTCATAAACTGAGATTGCAGCTACGGCTATACACTGTTTACACACTGATTTGGGAGGCAGGACCATCCTTTATTTCATATATGTAATTTGCATAATCCAAAATGCATCTTATACTTAAGTGAAAGTGGCAGCATCACAGATTATACTTTGTACCAAGTAAAGTATGATCTAATTCATAAAAACTCTGTCAAAGCTAACTGACTAGATTGAAAATGGCTCTAAAACTTTGATAGCCAAAGACATCATCATACATTGATTAGGAAAAATGAATTGCAGGCATGTCAGCAGAGTGATACCGACAGATGATCAAATGCCATCTGGCCTTACATTAATAACTCAATTTCTGCTGTGATGCCTGAAATGAGAAGCAACATGGTTGGGCAAACAAAACTTCAGTAAGTATTTATATACTGCGGATAACTGAATGTACACAGGGTTCCGGTTTCCAGGCGTGGCGATGCGAGACGTGGCAGGAGAAAATTAACAGCTCTTGTCCACAAGGCCTCTTTAGAGCGTCTGTTTCCCAGTAGCACAGGAACACTCTCCAGTTGCACTATCAACACTTCTAAATATTTAATCGCGTCTGTCACAGGATCTCACTTTTGACATTGCTGTCAACCTCCACGCGATGAGCCGCCAAGTGTTTCCATTACACGGCCTCTCTTCTGCTCCTCGGGTCTTTCTCGAGCACCTCACTTCAACCGATCAAATTGCAAGGAGCCGAATCACAGAGTGTACAAATAAGAGTGGTATCCCCTGACTAATTTATCACTTTCACAGGGGGAATCACAAGCAGGGAAGGCCAGGAGGCACGAATAAAGCTCGGTGAGGCTGCCTGGAGAAAGGCTTACGAGTTCTCTAGTGGCGCCTCGCCTCATTGTCGCCTGGACGACTGCCTCGGTGAGGAACTTCACGCTGAGCGTTGGGGACTCTGGGGCCGATCCCCGTGGCAGCGCCGCCGTAAATAGCATGCTTTTTGATCCCACACGCGCCCGTGTCCCTGTTGGTGATTTTTGCTTTGAAACCAAAAGGTTGCAAGACAATCAACAGTGAAGAAATATCAACAGCATATTACACTAAAGCTCTCTGGAGCTCCACTAAAATGGAAGTTTCTCCAGAGTTAACCTGCTTACACTGCTTTCTTGTTTTTCCCTCTTTTAAAAGCACACCGACATGATCACCACTGATTTCTGAATTCACGAACATGTGATTGGCCCATTTTCTACTTCTACCGTTATTTTCTGAGCTGATCATGTTTTATTCATGAGGTCAGATTTGGATTTCAATAATCCTTTTTCTTTTGCTCCGAAAAAGTAATCTACATTGCAAATGATGCACTCACTTCTCTGTCTTCGACAGTCCTGCCAATCCTCCTCCTCGTACATGGCGGTGCTTTAATTCCTGCTTATTTTTTAATTACACCTCAAGCAGTTCAATATCGCAGCCTGATTAAAATGTTATAAGACCCAGGTTCAGCAATAATTACAAATCGGCTGGCCGGAATGTGCAGGGTAAATTATTTTAGTTGAGGAACATAATTACATCGACAAAATGCATCGCTGGGAACGATTTAACGGCACCTATCCTTTCTAGAGGGGAGGCTTTATGGGTCATCTCAGAAAGCCCTACTGGACATTATATCGACTTGGAATGAGTTAGGATCCTCTGCTGGATTCAGCAGGAGTGCTGCTCACGGTTGTTGTTGTGGATAAGCAGTGGAAAAAAAACCTCTTGTAAGATAGGAGCAAACTGTAGGTTTTTTTATGCGAAGAAACCACTGATTTATTTGATCAATCATAGCCTGTGGCCTCATGTTTTCTTGATCCGAGTGAAATTCTTATCATATTTCATTCATTTGCAGGCACACACTGCAGTCTAGAGGTCCGACATTAAGAGAAAGCCGCACACTTTCAGTGTTCTTCACCTCATCGTCTGTATCCTTGAGGTCCTGCAAATGATTGACTGCACTGAAAATATGTCCTTACAAGAAAAAGAAAACCCACTTGAAATAAAGATATTTAAGTTGTGCAATGTTTACAGCCATGTTTGCTAGCTCACGGTCTTCTTCACCGCCTTTGAGGGCACACTGCAACATTTCATCGATGCATTGTTGTCAGAGGAATAGCATGTAAGCGTGATGCGGCAAGCATGTGTAGAAAACAAAAGCCGGATCACAAACATTGCTCCCTGGATCTACCAGTGGTGATAAACTCCACAGGGTAAGATAAAGACTATTTTATATCCTCACACACAGATATAGCATTTAGGTATTTTGGGGTTATTTTCTCTGGGCAACCCAACAATTGCTTGTGGTCTTCTTTAAGCTGTGAACAGACTCAGATTGTCCTGCTCGTCTTTGCATTCAGTGTAGATGCTTTTTTTAATTTTAAGTCAGTGCCTTTCAATAGAGAGCCTCACTAAACATGTTACAAGACTATTTGTGTGGTACCGACTCATTCTGAGGTAATTTGATTCATAAGCAGGAACCATGCTGTGAAATTAGTGTTGTTATCACAGATCACCATGAATGTCAGATTGATACATTTCTAAACTTTTAATGATCTGAATTTGGGGAAAAGAGGAGATGCTGTTGATGCTTGGACTTATCGTATTATGAAGGCATGATCGTCTATATTTTTCGCCTGCCAATTCCTTATCTCCGAAGGGCCACAAAACTGGAGCACAACAAAGGCAGCGGCAGCGAGTACGTACATGCATCATCAGAAACAGTCAGAGATGAGATGAGCTGCTTTGATCTACATTTTTGGCTCCGCACCTGGAATCAGGAGGAGTTGAAGGGTGGGAGAAGAAGAAAAGGCTCTTTCAACACGTTTCAACAGGTCCTCATACAGCATGTCAACCGACGGCATTACATAACGCCCCTCCTACAGTACAATGGCTGTGTAAAAGACAAGTAAGCAGTCCTCAATCTAGAATACCTAATAAAAACATCTCTGTATGGTCTCTGTTCCCACGTCGTGTGCCAATTCTAACAAGATCTGCAGGTGTATGGGACAACTGCCTGTTACACAAACTGAATCTAGTATATGAGTTACTGCAGCGTGTAGGCACCAGTCTGCATTATGTATGTTGGGATACGTTTCAATCCCTGGAGCACCAACGAGGGCATGGTCACACATGCAAAATTCTCCCTTGATTTATTCCCTCAGTAAACATCGTAAATATGAGTTTGTGGTTTCAACCGCTGATTTTAAGTGTTCTTTATTGCCGCATGATGATCATTTAGTAACTTATGGTCCCATTCAAAAGTCAAATAGAAGCTAAAGCATGGTATGTGTCAGGGCGGGGCTACCTTGTGATCGACAGGCCGCTACCGCAGCAATGGGAGTTGTCTGCTTCTCAAAACTTTAACCCTGTCAGAGTGCGTTTTCAGTCTGCAGTTAATCGTAACCTTTTCGGTCGCCTAAAAATGCCTTATTCAGTGCTAGGTTGTACTTTAGCTCCACGCTCTCGTGTCACTTCTGGTTGCAAACTAGAATTGCTTTCCTGTGGTCGGAGGCCTTCGCCAAACAGTCAAGTTGCAGTTTACATCCATGTCCGTCCAAAACGTCATCACTTCATCATTTGATCCCATTAGACATTTGCGTGAGATTGTAACCTTTGACCTGTAATCAACAAAATCGAATCAGCTCGTGCTTGAGGACAAGTGGACGTTTGAGCCAAAGGCAACAGTGAAAAACTTAGATGGCGTTTGACAACATGCCGAATTTAAGGCATCAGACGACAGTAAACCAATGGGTGACGTCCCGGTGACTACGTCCACTTCTTATATACATACAATCTATGGTGTGATGTTGACCCCACTTGGCACCGCCCACATTTGACAGATACTTCTTAAAAGAGCAAAAAGGCAGCAACCGATGGAACAGTCTCTGCCCAGCAGGAAGAGGAGACGTCACATGACACTGTAAAGAATGGCAAGAAAAAAAATCTCTTTTTGTTAGTGTCAAACTATAACATCTTTAGTTAAACATGGATGAGTGGGAGCAGTTCAAATTAAACAAATAGAATCAAAATCCGACCCAAAGCATAAACCAAACACCGGGAGAGAACACCGCCTCCTGAATCCTCCTGCTCATACAGCTGAGGAGTCAATCAGCACGTGTCAGCCATCCGACTGATGGCCTTTCTGAAACACCTCCTGAAGGGATATTTCAACACACATAACAGCATGTAACAAGATCAGGCAACTCCAGACAGCTGTCACACAATGGTGACGGAGAAAGTGAAGTTCAGAAATAGCATGTATTGATTGTTTGTCACCCGGTAATGATGGCTGAAGTTCACAGTGGATCATTTGGCAGAGAGATGATTTCTCTACAGGGCTGAACAAAACAAACAGCAGACATGTTTTGAATGCTTGGTTGCAAGCTGTAATATTGAACTGAGATTAAAGGAGAGTTTAATACATTTGTTTTCTGGCTCCTTTGTGTCAACCACAGCCAACGGTTCACACTGTTGTGTCATTGACTATGAGGAGCATATTTTCTAAACCCAAGAACATTGCACAACAACAGCACACCTGTTGACGGTATATAGTGGAAGTGTGTTAGAAGAAGCTCCACAATCCATCAAGACAGCACACAACATTGTAAAGTACATCAATGAGCTCCTTTTTAAATGCTGGTCAAATAAAACTAGCTTGTGTGTATTGACTGATATCGATAATTCAACACATTCCTCGTCCATCACTTGAAAACTATTGGAATCTGCTAATGAGAACTTTCTTGAAAGAGCAAATAACCTGCTTTATTCATTCTTCTCTTCCCATGAAATATTAACCCAGCATCCTTGCCAAAAAAACGTGATGAAAGTCTTTAATAAATTGGCATGACAACCAAAGAAAACACAGATAACCGGGTTTGTATTGACATTACGCCGGCCAAACGTTGGCACCGCAGTCCGCCTGGGCTGAAAAACGTGATAAAAAAAATGACATCAAATCAAGAAATCTAATTTTCGCTCCTTCGTGAAGAAAATGTTCAAATTAATTTATGACTGAAACCTTTAGGTTACAACACCTTGGAATGGCTCTCATTTATTGTAGGGTGTTATTATTTTACAATGACTTGGCTCTCATTCAAACAGGAAGTGAATTCTATCAGCAAAATCATCACGGCTTTGCTGAGAACATGTTTTCCTCCTCTCTGTTCTTGACTGAAAAGACATCAAGTGACAAGAGGAGAACACATATGGACGGCCTTTATCTTGATGCTCAAAGGCTAGTAAGTTAAATTCAGTGAATTTTCAGTCGAAGGGCATGATTGTTGTTTGATGAACACACTTTGAGCAAACACTATTACGAGAAGCAAAGCAACACGCCGGGCGCCAATCTTTAAAGAGAATCTGATTGATTTTCTGAGGAATAAGCTATTATCTACAGTCAGTGGTCTTTAGATGAGAAAGGGCCCATTAAGAAGGACACAGCGGGGTCAAAAACTAAATATATAAAGCGATTTACAGACCCATCTAACTTTTGAGACTTCATGTTTCTGAATTGATCAGTTTAAACCCACAAAACAATGCACATAAATCAAAAGGCAATGATGGTCCTGAGAAAATAAAACGTCTTTCTGTGCGCACAAGATGCAAAATGATCACCTCTCTGGACTCAGCGGCTGCATCTGGACCTGTGTTTTTAATCACACTGTTATCATGGCTGTAAATTGGTGTATTGCCACTTTGGTCCAGACTGACATATCTCAACAACTATTGGATGAAAGGCCTTGAGAGTTTGCAGACAATCACAGTGCCCAGACAATGAATCCTAATGATTTTGTAGACCCCCCCTAACTTTTTTCCTCTAGCGCCACCATGAGGTTAACATTTTAATATCTCTTCAACAAAGATTGATCCTAACAACCGTTTGATCCCTTGACTTTTTATCTCGCCAAGCCATCTGGTCAATTTGTACAAAGGTTTATTCTTAAGCTGGACTATGTTGTTAGTGTTTTTATGTTCGGAAGCTAACACATACCCGCTAATTATCAACATGTTAGGGTTGTCAATTTGTGCATGTTAGCATGCTGACGCTAGCATTTAGCAAGGTGCTAGCTTCGTTAGTGGCCCTGTTCCCCAGACAGTGAAAAATACAATTAGTAATATTGTTCATAAACACGGTAAACAAAATTGCTGAAAGTATACCATCCATTCAACGGTGTATTGGATTTTACATACTGAAGTGTGTCCTAAAGAGACAGCAAGACTTTCCTTTTAAGATCATGAAAGAAATCCAGCTCTAGTGCTGCAATACTCTCCTATTTAATATGAGAACGGCATTATATATACTGATTATAGTGTTCCCTTCTATTGCAGGATTATATTTCAAGAAGCCTCTGAGCCCGTAATGGGTTTTACCACTTTTCTTTCATGACAAGTGTTTTAATTTTTACTGCATGAGGGGAATAGCTTTCCTCATCCATATCCTGGTAAAGGTTCTATTTGGGGGAAAAACAGCAGAAGACGTCAATATAAAAGCTGCGTTCAAGTTAAACGCATGAAATCTAACACTGTCAGGCGTTTCAGCAGACGCGGACATGTGGTTAATGAACTACATTATATGGGTATTGAAGTTGGTTAATGCCCTAAGGAGAGGAGATGCTTTCACTTCAGTCTGAGGCGTAATGGATTATTTGGATTGTCTGGGACCCAAAGGGTGTGAAAGAGGAATGATCTCAACTGTCGTTTCTTTCCTTTTTTTTGTTTTGTTTTAAATGCGTTAAAAGACTCCACAGCAATATGTTTATGTGGCAATGTATCAATGTAGTTGGAATGATAGGCTGTCCACTTATTTTGTTTTCTTCTCCAGAATCTGTTAATTACTCACACCTGTTCGTCTCGCACAAACCTGGGGCTGCATTTGCAAACACTGAGAATAATCTTAGAGAGCTCCAAACTTTCTCCCAAGGAGTCCTACTTTAGGATCGACTCCTCAAAGCAGCTCTGAAGGGACAAACTCTTTCACCTTAGTGAGGAGGTGTGGTTGGCGCATTGCTTTAAAGACAGCGTGATGGTTGATCTAATAAAAGAAGACAAATGCACTCTTAGCTGAAGGACAGTGAATCACAAGGCCTACTCATGGAATTTACATCTGTTCTGACATTAATATGTTATGTAATGAACATCTCTTTTGAATAAACTGTAAGCTGCAGGCCTTCTTTGAGAGTAGCCAACTCATCTGAAAACACAGGCCTACTTGTTCACATGCGGGTAGTTGTTATTTTTACTTGCTTGTGTTTATTTATCGTGCTGGTAACCATAGTACCTAATCTATTTCATTTTAACGGGGGAAAAGGCTACGATTTCATCTGTTTCTGTGATTGTTTAGTCTATATAAGGAGCAGCATGGGTCGGCATATGAATCTATCAGCCAGCAGACACTTTTGGCAAACATCTAAGTGTTGAGATCACTTTCATGTGTGGGAGATGTGAGCGGCTCTCCAAAGAGATGGACCACAAATATTATCCCTGCACCATCTAATCTGAAGCATTTCATTAAATCACTGTCATTCAGCGTTTGGAGAATGTTTTTCCCACTTCTTTATCTTTCCACCATTTTTATCCTCTGCTTAAGAAAATCTTAAGCCTCTTAAAATACTCCTCCCTACTCCTAACAGTGGGGTTTTTTTTTTACCTTATGAGGATCAGATGCTTTGTGTATAACTATTATCCTCACCAGGATTTCAACTGTAAGGGGAAATTCTCGGAAAACGTCATAATTCTTAGAATGAAGTCACTAGGAGCAACTCTTTGTACTGGGAGGCTTCATGAATTCGGCCCCTGATATCAGTGATTTAATCGACTGATGCACACTGATGCTTTCAGCAGCCGCTCATCACGATAAACTGCAGCCTGTTGTTTCCATAGTTCATTTTCTTCTCTGTTTGTCTGCCGTGTCTCCAGAGGGAGCAGAGACATGCTTAAGACTCCAACCTTTAACATGAATGTAAACATTGTGTGACTGCACTTTCAGCCCCAGAACTCATTATGCCGCATTCGCTGTCACAGAGCCAGACATTCAGAGACGCAACATCTCTCTGCACAAACACAGCTTTAACCCCCCACACGTCGCCGTGGTCGTTCGCAGTAGCGATGCGCTAAGTGGTAGCGTATCTCTTTCTATCGCATACCATTTTACTTTACTTTACTTGCCTCAGGGCTCTGCTTAACGCCAGGTTTCCTCACACTCTGTAAGACCTTGATGTACGGGTGATATGGAAGCTATCGCTGCATTTGCAATGAGGTTCGCTGGAGTCGGTAAATGTCATATCAAACTAGGAGGTAAAAATTAGTTTATGTCCCTTTAGCGTTTTTAAAAGTGAGTCAGACTGTAATATATTCTGCCTTAATGAATTTAGAATCGATGTGGGTTTATGTATAAGTCATAAGGCCTGTAATTTCCCCTGGCATGACTTCAGACGGAATTTTGATGGCAGCCTTGATGGGTCTTAATGGAAGTTCAGTGAGGAGAATGGACTGAATTTGCATGTTGACAAAGGATGGGAAGGAAACAAGATAATGGAGGTATTGTTGCTGTGTCCCAAATCAGGGTTGGATTCTCCAAAGTCCACATTTGTCTTTGTCACAAAAGGCTGACAAAGCCTGTCCAGAGCCAAGAAATGCAGCAATATTCTAACCAAATTAGGGCCGAATACGGCCGGGGTGTGCTTGAAAAAGAACTGGTACATGTATGTTGACCACGTTTGTACTAGAAGTGCACCGACCCAACTTTTGCAGTCCCGTTACCGATAACTGGGCTTTGGATACCAGCCTATACCGAGTACCGATCTGATACCAGAGTGTAATTAATAAGCTGAATGCCCCACTGTGTGGAAGAGACTGTGATCTTTCTTGTAAGGCAACATCGGGCTTTAAATATACATTGCTTTCTAACTTTGCAAAACTAAATGTAAGAAATAAGTTCATAGATGTAAATGCACTGAGTAGCTTTGCTGTTATTAAAATGATAAATCATATTCCAGCAGCTTGGTAAAAAAAAAAATCTAAAATGTAAACCTTTTTAATGCAGCAACAAATTGGTCTAAACACAAATTAAAATACCATTACATTATGTATATACATTATACATAACAAAAAGTGAATTGATCGGTATTTGATGGGTATGGAAATGACGTCAATCATATGCTCTGGCCTTCACCGTCACCAGATGTCGTCCAACTGGGAGATTTTTGACTGACATGTTGGACAGCATTGTCCTTCTCCACCGGCATTAAAATGCCAAACCACTGATTACTGTTTGACATAATGTGCCTTTTTAGTGTCCGATATTACCACTGCCACTAATCCTTGTGTATTTCAACTCTTTCTAACATTGTTTATATATTTGTGGTTGAAAACTCCTCAAACGTTGTTTAACTCATACTTTATACTCTGGCACCGTGAGACTTCCCGGTTTACCACTAGCATTTACACTTTGTCGACCACTTGAAGAACCTTCCTGGTGATTAACTTGGAAAAGTCTGACTTTACGAGTTGACGAGGAGCGCCCGAACGCGTCGTTAGATCGAGCCACCGAGAGGATAAACTGTCTTGTTTGTGGAAGAGACGCAGGTTCGACCTCGCCTTCAGGTCAACCTCTGAAATTGAAACACAGCTTGTGAACACCCTCCTCGGTGTCGTTAGCGAGTCATTACTTGAGCTAATTCATGTCGGCCCATGTTGCGCATCTCTTGACGGCTTCATCTTTTATTTTCATCACTTGTCCCGTGTCGCAGGTGCAGGACGCCAACGACGAGGGAGATGCTCTCAGTCTCCCAACACAAATATCTCCTGTAGTTTATCAACTGACATTCTGCAGATTCTGCAGATTGCCGAGGTTATAACTCCCACCTGGCCTGTGCTTATATGAATAACATCATTTAAATGATTCATATTTGTGATTGCACATACAGTCAATGTTTGGCAGTGTGTGCCTGTGCAGAATACCAATAAAGAAAAACACTGCGCTTTATGCATCAACTGATTATAGTCAAAATGAAGCCACTTACTCCAAACCGCACACACACACGCCTACGCACACACCCTTGCCTGCTATGGAGGATATTTTCAATTAATCAAGCTCTCTCATCAATAATTCATCGCCCCTGCAGCCAGTCACTCTTCTCCAGCCATTTAATGAGGCAGCCCAGCCAGAGGGACACCATCCACACATTACTCCTATTATAGTCACCGCTCAGGAGCAAAGCTGCTGTGACCGCAGCCGGTTATTAAAGCAACGCCATCATTTGTGCCTTCCAGTCAAATCAAAAAGCCGTCAAAGACTGTTTGCCAAAGGACACAAATGACACTTAGTAAACACAGCGAGAGGCAGCGTTGCAGCCGTGTCACCTCTCTGTCTCGGGGAAACCTCCGGTTGCTAATCTCTACTGCAGCAATTCCAGAGACCAAGGGGAGGAGGTTTGTCAGAAGTGATGAATTATTAAAAGCAACTTTGCTGTGACAGAGGAGAATGTCCCTGTTTGATAACATTTTTAAAGGGAAATTGCAGACCTGATTTAAGACATAACCCCACGAGTCAAGGAGGGCAGCTCTTGGAAATAAGCTCAGAGTAAATCTCAAATCTTATACGGAGGGTAAATTCTCGGAATTAGGTGCAGTGTGGAACAAGAGCCCTCATATTTAGAGCCTCATTTTCTCCTTTTTGGCAGAGAAGAGATGAAATGGCGCTTCCAGTAAATTATTCTGGCATTGAAGTGACATCCATTAGGTTCCTGTTTCCTTTGATTTCACTCATACATTTGGTGATAAACAAACGTTGCTTTGGAATTCATTTTCCACTTAATTTCTTCGCTGTCATAACGTACGGGTGTTGTCTGCAGTTTAAAGTCGCGGAGTGCTTTATCTTGGAGAGGCACCAACATCTGCAACTGTTTTTGGCTTGGAGGCAGTCACTTTCCTTTGCAGCAAACTTGCCTTCCCCCGAAGCGATTCACTCCTCATGTTAACTGCCCACTTCTGCAAATTTAATCCACACAAACTACTGTGACCGTTCAATTTAAACACACCACGGCCTGTGTTCAAGGGGATTTTCTAAATATATTCTAAGCAACCAGATAGAACAGAAAAATCTTCTATAGAAAAAGAAAGAGGATATTTGAGGAAAGGGTTGTGGATTTGTACTTTAAGAAAGGGTACTTGAACTTTCCTTGACGAGAAGTTATATTTACATTCAGAGTTTTTTGGACCTCAATGCATTCGGTGTATTCGTAAAAGTGCGTTCGGACAGAAAGCAAAGTGAATTTTAACTTCAAGAACTTGCTGGCTGGGCCCTTTGTGTTCATTCACCCCCAACAGCCAAATGTACCAACTGTACATTAGCTGTCAGCTAGCAAGCAACTGCAAAGATTCTGGATCTTTCTGTCGATTCCCTCAAGTCTCTCTCCTGTTTCCTCTATACTCTGTATGTTTAGGAAGCAGATTCATAAAGCCCCTTGCTGATTTTTCACTTCAGTAGAAGCATTTTTTAAAACTTGCCGACATACATCAAGTATCAATTCGCAATGCTCCGGACAATTTTGTGTCTTGGTGCATTTTTTTTCCATTGACTTCGCAATTGCAGAGGAATAATACAAATATCCAAGGGTGAAGAGGAGGGGTCGTTTACACAAAGATGCCGCTCGACTAGATTCTGGGAAGACAGTGAAATCGTCAGACAAATTCAAAGAACGTGACCAAATTACGAACCGGCTACGTGACCACAATGTTTTTTGTGTCATGTCCCGCCTCCTGCACGCTCTATCCAGGCGACCAGTCCCCGTCGAAGCCAAACGGAGTATTTTTAGTAGGTGAGAACACGTCTGAAATTGACGATCTCGTGTTGTGTGCTAAATGTGTGGGGCAACTCTATATAATCTCTCAAGACATTGTGTATATACTTAATAAGCAACTGCAGCCATCATCCTGGTATGTAAGAGAAAACAGGAAGTGGTGGCCAAGGTTGAACTACCAACCAGGCAAAGCACATAACCAAATCTTGAAGCCCTGTCCACAAGAAGGGCCTGTGTCAAAATCTAGTACCAAGCTGATACTGAATCTGTGCATACACCTTTTGTTCATCTTGAGTCCCAATCAACGACCCTAACAGCATGCGTTGGGCCTCTGGGTGTATTCGGGGCCCGGCAGCTCATTGTCTGCCCCAGGGCCCCCAAGCAGGTTAATCCAGCCATGGAGCTGGTGGACGATGTAACAGTTGGTATAAATTGTAAATCATCTCACACCAGCAGAGGACACCTCTTACCTCTTACAAAGCAGTGACACCTATTGTTGTTGTTTCGTTTCTTCTACCTTTTCTTTCTACTGGTGGCAAACTATGAAGTGTTGATTCTCACATCAGGAATCAATGTGCGAAGGAGTCAAATTCCCCCCAGGAGTAGTGGTGGTGTTGTCCTGGCCTTGTTCACTTCTCATCATTTCTTAGCATCTCGTCACTTTTATTTTTTTGCCAAGCAGACCAAGAATAATGATCTCCTAGGAACACAACCACATGAGCAGAGAATCTGACCATCTGGCTTCCTCGGCAGATAAAAATCACGAGGGGATGAGAGAAGAGTGACGAACCTCCCTCGTCTCCTGCCGCCTGTCAGTGTCAAGATGTCTCTTTTAAAAATAAAACACTGTTGTTGGAAGCTGTACAGAGCCAATAGTGCGATTACAAGGGAATGTTAAAAGTGAAGTTTCTTTTCTTGAAGAGAAGAGGGGAAAGTCACCCAAAGAAAATAATTTTAAGGTTTGCATTCTTGGACTGTGTAGATAGCCGCTCCGGGTGGGACGGTTATGGGAAGGCGATGATATGAAATCTGTGTAGAGTAAAATGATTGTCTTATCTCTGAAGCTCACAAGTGCAAGAATCCCTCACCCAGTCAGGTCTCCTGTCAATTATTTATTGTAGGAAATAGCTTTCCATTTCCTCTCCATCAAAAGAACTCTGAGATGTGAATATGTAAGTGAGGACAGGGAGAAGGAACAATGCATTTCATTTCAAAAGACTTTACAGCAATATGTCGCTCTGCTGTAATTTCCAAGGCACAATCTGACCAATGTCATCGGGGCCGTTACTCCTCCTCAAGGCATAAATTCCACTAATTAGAGATCAATGACTCACGCTTGATGTAATTAGGCCGGATGGGACGCCCCCACAATAACTGTATTACGTGCATTCACCCCTTTTTTCCCCTCTCCCATCAGTCCTATTGTGGATAACATAAAACATGAAAACGATTTCAGTGCCCACACATTGGTCAGGAGAGCGGCGGCCGCGGCAGCACTTTGACAGGCGGGTTATGGTTTCTGGGTTCCCGTAATGAAGGACTACTGAGTGTGTCATCTAGGAAAAGAGCCTCTCCCCGTCTGTCTGTCAGCCAGCTGGATTCAGTCGTACACCTCAGAATAACACCAGGCCTCAAACGCTGTCGCACGGCCTCTCTTTGCTTTAATAGTCAAGAAACAGCTCATTAAATGACAACAGCGGCTAACCCTTTCCATCACAGAATTGGTCAACTCGCATTAGTCGGGCAACAGCTAAATTGTTTCTTTTCATCTCTTTTTTTTCCAGCTTACACATCATTCTGCTCGTTTTTTTGCACTGCCAGCAAACCACAACGGTTGAAATAGGAGAAACAGAGTAGCCCTGCACAAAGTCATTCAACAGTGGCTCAATTTCCAAGAGTCAGAGAGCTCGGTCCACCCTGCAAAACTGTCTGTGATGTACAGAACAAGAGAGGGGATTAACCAAATTGTCAAGGGAGACAGGTTAAGCTGGTTTATACTGAAGGCTCTCACTTTCAAAGTCAAAAAGTCAGAAACTTCTCAAAGCAAAGTCTTCTGTCATAATTTGTTATGTAATGTTCAGGGGAAATTCAATTCCTACAGACGTTCATATGACTTTCAGACAAGAGGCATGGTCATAAAAACTTTTCAGCTTCTGGAAATAAAGTATTAGTTTTCAAATAAACATATGGAGTAAATTATAATTAAAATGCACCAAGGACCTTGAAACCCTCAGAAAACAACTCTGCAGTTAATGTGGAATTATCTCATTTTGACAAATTCGGCTGATGATCATATATCCTGTCAAACTGGAAAAAAAGAAAAGAAATTAGCAATAAGGATTGTGTAAAGCCTTAAGGAATGTTTCCGACTCACAACTGTGAGCCAGCCTCGGTATACAGAGATCTGCTTGGAGTGAAATTCCAAATGCCTCATGCGGTCTGATTTCCCTGCGCTATACAACCAGACTGGGCTTCATTAGCAGTTGCTGCTGTTCTTTATTGGCACGGAAGATCCCATTTTCACTACAGCAATGACTTACCACCAGCTACAAATTGACAATGCGCCATATTTCCTCGCGAGTCAACTCTTATTAATAGTGATTCCCGTGATGTGCGCCTCCCCGTATCCAAACCCAGCAGTGTCATCAGCAGGTACAGTCTGAACAGTGGGATGTGAGGACCTCACAGGCACTGTTTGCCAAAAGTGGAAAGGACTAAATATAAGAGGAGCGACATCGCCAGCTGCTTACATCTGGTCAGTAAAGTCTGCAAAGCATCCTCTCCTCTGGCATCTCAAGGACACAAGCATGCACGTCGAATTCATATTGAAGTTTTAAAACTCTTAACAAGGATGGTTATTGCTCTCCGTCAGCAGGCTAATTCTCCAGCACAATAGCCTTACACGGCATTGATGATTACTCCTTTCCAGAATATCAGGCTGCTCGCTGACTGATGGCGGCTGCAGCAAAAGGTTAATTAATGAGCGGTGGCAGGAGCGACGGCTGCCGGCGAGGGAGACGCTCTCCTGGGACTTGCACTCACCCCCAGTGGTGAAAGATAAAGGTGGAACAGCGAAAGGGTATGACTACTCGGTTGAAATTGAGTCGGCTATTCTCTCTGGATAGCCTCCATGTGCTTAATAGTGGGAGAGAGCCACTTGATCACTCACCCAAACTGCAGCATGGAATTAGATTAGAATGCAGCTTTTCATCATTTCCCATATGAAACCCTATTTCATGCAATGATTATGTATCGGTTATCAAACATCAGCGGTAATCTACGAGAAAACCTTCGAGCTGAAATTAGTTCCGCAAAATCTGCTTTTTGTGATCAGACATCAAAAGGTTTACATAAAGCGTATTTGTCTTCCTGTGCTGCAGCAGTCTTATTTCCAGATGGGAAATAAACACGCTGACATATAGTTGTATTTTTAGCCCGTTTCTAAGACGCCATTAAATTTCATTGGCAGAGATTACAGACTTACGTGTGTGAATTAACCTGATTAGCTTCTTATGGAAGATGAATGTGCTGCGGCATCCTGGTAAAGAGTCCAATGATAAAGTGATCTGTGTCCCATCAGAAATACTTTCTCATTAGGCAACCTTTGTGAAAGGTTCAAAATAACAGCTTAATTAATAGTTAATAAATCATTTACTAATTATTTATAGCTCAGTTAAAATAAGAGCGACTTTGGGGGTTGCCAGGTTATGAAAAACCACTCGAATCAAGTAATTAATAATTCATGATGTTTTCTTACTTATGTATAGAAGAGATAAACAGATTTCACAAATATGAATAATAACATATTAAGTCTTAGAATATGATTTATTAACTATTAATGAAGTCATTAGTTAGCTGACTTAGTGGAAAGTGGTAGCATGAAATATCAATCCAGTGCCTTTATAAAGTTGTAAACAATAGCTTCATTAATGGTTAATAAACCATTTACTAATTAGTTATAGATCAGGTATAAGCCATTATTGAGAGCATCATGGGTGCTGTTGCTGGTTGTAAATATCTCTCTGGCTTGTGTTTATCCTCCCGCACTTGCTCTGTCATTTTAGCTGCAGGGCATGTGGACCACAATCAATTGATGAACTATCTATTAGCATTGTAAGCAATCACGTCTGCAGTTATACATGCTAATAAAGTCATTAACAAAGGGTTGTGAGTCACAGCTAAAGTCAGTAATCTATCAATTAGATGCTCATTTACAAATGTAATGTTAATAGGGTATTGACTTGTAAATGTTTTTACAATAATCCATCAAGTCTCCAGCTGTTAATAAATAGTTAATAAAAGGACTGTGATGCAGATACCCTGCAGAGTTCTGCAGTTATGTGGAGGATGTTTTCAAAACAAGTATTATCTGCAAATTGTTCAAAAAGTACAACAAACAAGACTGTTCATGGCCCCTGTGAGATATATTATTGTATATTAAATTATTAGATACTGAAATGCAGCAGAGTACAAAGATACTATGACCTCCTGAAACGTAGTGACCCAGAGGTATAAAGTACAGTGCTAGTGAATGTACTTAGTTATTTTCCACCACTGCCTACTGGATGGCCATAAGGATTTTCCCAACATGGCAACCCTAAAGCATCAGTAACTTATGAATTGACCATTAATAAAACCATTAAGTTATTTTATGAGAAAGTGGCTGATAAAATCCAACAAAAGCTGTCAAAATAAGATGCGTGATTCCACAGAACTCAAGTTATTGGCTACCCGTGGTGTAATGTCACTAAGTACATTTACTCAAGTACGATACTGGAGAGCAATTTGGAGGCACCCCTCTATTTTATGTTACTTTATAATTTCACACCACAACATTTTTGAAGCCAATATTGTTTACTTTTTATTCCATTGTATTCCATTGCCAGCTGTAGTTTATGCAGATTCAGATTATAAATAAAGAATAAAACCTGGCAGTATTTAAAGTGGATGAAATTAGCTTCACCTGTACCACATTCAACAGTAAAGTAGTGGACACTTAATGCACCAATAATCATAATCAAGTGGCAAAATATATATCATTCTGACATGGGCCATATTGCATATTGAATACTTTAAGTTTTGGTACTTTCATTATATTTTAGGTAAGATTTTGAATGCAGGACCTTTACAGCGCGAGTAACAAAGAGTATTTCTACATTGCAGTATCAGTAAAGTATCTGAGTACTTCCTCCACCACTACCTTGACACATTCTATAGAATCAGAATGATTAGAAGCTCAAGATGAGTATTGGTAATGAGATTATTTATGCACCTATATATTACCTGGATTCAGAAGGAATCCAAATAGGCTACTTAACTGACGAGTGCAAGTCAGGAAGTGTAGTTCCCTCCCTTACAAACCACTTGCCTGAGGTTTTGTTCAGTGATGTAAGGATTCGGCACAGAGGACCCTGCCAAGCATTAGAGTGTTACAGGAAGAACCAAGAACAAATGAGTAATGAAATGACTCCCTCATTGGGACCAGTCTGAGACTTTTTTTTGTTCTTTGAAGCCCGTTCAGGTCCCTTCTCAGTCAGAGCGTGACGAAAGAATTGCCTGACTTGTTTTTAATTGTTGGCTCCTCCTTGTCATGCATGTCACTCATACAAGCAATTAGGCTTCTGTCATCCATGTCTGATAAAATTAGAGATTTTGAATAATTGTAGCAGCACAGAGACGTCTACATAAGTTTGGGTTAGCAGTAACTATTGTGAACGGGACTATGAAAATGCGTGCCGTCTCTTTTGTAGTGATAGATAATTGTAGTTTAACATGTGCAGTCTATCTGCTGCAAATGAGGACTTATCTTATACAATCAGATGGTACATTCCTTTATCACAGAGCAAGACAATTCACTAATAACTCACTGCATCCAAACAAAAGACGATATATTTATGAATTTATTATATTCTTTACAGTATTTCCACCGCTTTCTCCAGAGCCCACAGAAAACCTTTAATAAAGAAAATGATTGTAATTCAAGGCCACAGAAGCAAGGAGCCATATCCCCACGAGCAAATACAAAACAGAGTTGGTAACAGGATTGCAACACCAAAGTGAAAGCATGTCTGCCAAGTCTACACATTCAAAGATCACAAACATCAAACAGGTTTTTCCAGGCAGTCAAGGGTTTCAGTGTCTGTAGAAAGGAAAACAAACAGGACTGTCTCCAGCTGAGGAAAGTTTCTAAATGGGCACAGTATGATTTCTTTCTTCTTTTTTTTTGTGTACAGATGCGTGGGGACGATCTATAATTGAGTGAACCATCTGCATGTTACATGTGATCCATTTTACAGTACATACATGTTTAAGCAGGACAGCATCAAAGGTTACTGTGGAGCCCAGGCCAAAGAGCACAACATCACAATGGTCTCTGAGTTTGTTTGTTTTTTCCTTTAGCGATACTTAATAATCATCCCCTGCTCAGTCCTTGTTAAGTCCACTGCTCGCTGAACTCTCTCAAGACAAAGGCCCAAAAAAAAATCATTGGATATCTGCTTGACCATGGCAGGAAATCGAAAATTGTTTGCATATCCTTCAGGCTTTTATCATGAAAACAGCACAACAATAAAACACAGGGTAAGCCTCAGTTATGGCATCTTGCAGATTAATATGAGTAGCTGTGGGGGATGCTTTGGAAATTACTTTGACTAGAAATGTGTCAAGGATGACAGGTTTTTCTTTTTTTTTCCAGTTTGATTCCTATTAAGCACTTTCCTCTGATCTAATTCAATAAATGCCAAAGGGAGTTATAATAATCATATTCAGTCCAGATCCTTTGGGATACGTGTCTTTGGAACCCATAAATACTTCTAACTTTCTTTCTTCTACACGTAATATCTTCAGAGGTTCACATATCTTCAGAGGTTTTATATTTCCAAGCTAATCGAGTACATAAAGTAGAGTTAGCTTTGGAAAATGCACTGAATCCCGCATACAATCAAAGGAGTCCCTGCGAAAGTGCTAAGCCACCAAGCCACCGAGGCATATTTGAGCTTCAAATAAAATCCCTCCACTGATGTAATGACAATACAATCCGTATCATTCACACGTCTAGATTAGAGCAATAAAGCAACACTTTCTTTTTCTCTGCTTTGCCAACGACATTTGCAGCATTTTGTAGTTTTAAAGGGAAACAACACGAGAAGTTCAGATATTGAATTCATGACAGCCAAATTGGTCTTTGAAAATTCTCTCCCAGAGCAACAAATTAGAAGACTGTCAATAAGTACGAGTCTTACTCCTTAATGAGCTTCATAATGAATCTGTTTCAAACCAGTAAATATCTCTTGATCCCCTCCCTGCCCGCCCCCCCAAAAAAGCTAATGAGCCAGTTATAACAGATATAGATTTTGCACAAACATCTCTGGCATCACAGATTAGGGATCGGCAAAACTCTCATTTCTCATCTCTTACTAAGACAAACAGCAAATAATCTTCACTGTGAAAGTGAGCTGTTGTAGGATGCCGCAATAACAAAATGTATATGCACAAATTTAATTAAACCTGACACGTAAGACAGCAAAGGTCTAAAGTCTCACTCAATAAAAAAGAAAAGTGTTACCAGTGAGTGTGAAGGGCTGCTGAGAGGAAAAGAATAACATGAGCTCCCTTTCACCTATTTTAATGTAAAATATTCCTCCCTCACAAACATCTGTTGTTGTAGTCTGTACAACACCCAAACAAACACAACAAACAGGAAAAAGATGGAAATGCTACTCAGTTTCTCCTCAACTTGTAACATATTTTTTTAAATGTAAGGTCAGTGCAAAAAAAAAAAAAAAAAAACCTTTACAGAACTCGATGGCAGCTCAATATCAGCTGACCAGCAGCAGCAGCAAGTTAACTGGTGTAGCCCAGCCTCCTCATCACACTCCCACACACGTCTTCTATTAGTCTGATGTCCTTTCGCGGCATATTTTGTCTCCACGTGTTAATGTTGGCTGGTGAAATGTCTCCTTCGTACATCAGATTGTACAGGTTCGTGGAGGTGGTGAATAGAAGTTGGTTGAGGGCTGCGGGCGAGACAGGCACCCCCAGAAACGTGTGTATGCTCTCCGCCGTCTCCTGCGGGAAGTTGACCACGTCCTCAAACCTCACTTGGAGGTAGGACTCCTCGGGGAGGCTCTCGCTGACTCGGAGTGCTGCCGCGGTGTGAGCCAGCCACAGATGAGCCAGTATGAGGATGGGGTCAGTCTCAGAACGGGACAGCAGCCTCTGGATTATTTTAAACTCCGGCGCCGTTGTCGGGCACCCGTCACCGGCAGCGTCCTCCTTGAATATCAAGGAAAGGTGCTGCGGGATGTTTTTAAGGGTGTAAAGGCTGGGTTTGCTGTTATAAACCATGAGATAAATCCACGCCCGAGGGTCTCTCACCAGGTAGATTGTCCTCAGGGAAGAGCCCACGACCTCCTGAATGAAAGGCAGCTTGAGCACCCAGCTTCCACTCCGCATGTTGAGGACCACCCGGGCATTGGGGTACTCCGCAACATGCCGTCTCATCTCCCTCACATACTCCGCATCTCTGTCCAGGCTCGCTCTCAGTTTGCCCTTCAGCTCAGACTCCGGCTCTCTCCTCCTGGATCTTTTCTTCCTGTCCCTGGAGGGGCTGACTCTCTGGGCCTGCCTGACCCTGCTGCCCTCTACCAGCTGAATATTCTGCAAGTGCAGCTTGGTGTTGTGGACCAGTGAATGCAACCAGCCCTGAATAATCTTAAACCGTCCCTGCACGGCGTCTGACCTTGACCACTCACAGGCGTCGACCAGGGAGTCGAACTCAAACTCTGTCTCAGGAATGTCCATGTGCTCGGTGGGAACTCGTACGTAAACAAAGTCCGAGCTGTTGTAGAAGAGGTGCTTGAGCATTTCCGATCCCGATCCGGGAAGGGTTGTTATGATGACGGTGGGCAGGGGGAGCCGGTTCTGCTCGTACAGTCTGATTTGTTTGTTTACTTCGCTTTTGGCACCCGCAACTTTCCATTTCACCCCACAGAGGAGCTGATCGCAGCTGTTAGACACAAACAGCAGCTCGGCTATCCACAGAATGAGCACAGAGAGGAGGGTGTAACGCATCAGCCTGCTGAAGCAGACATAAAACTTTCTCTGTATGGTCAGCAATGCTATGGCCACGCAGAGGACAACCCCTGCTATCACATTGACTGTGAAGCCAAAGTCAAACAGCTGATTATTACTGCTGATTGGTTTGGGGATGAGTTGAGTCCCAAGGCCATATCGAGTGATTTGATATCTATCCTCAACTTTACAGTGACCTCCAAATCCTAAATAAGTCAACCTGGCTCCGATGTCTTTGTAGTTTGTCGCAATGGAGACTATCTTCTCTGTGTTATTTATGGTTAAAGAAAGTCTCACTCCGTTTTTGCTATCATCCACAAATCTACAGCTGGACACTTTGACATATGGGCCGTGTAACACGTAAGCTACTCTGCTGACTGTGCCCGTCACTGGAAAAGTGACATTGACATACTGAGTCCACCTCTTTTTAAACTCCGCCGCCTGCTCTGCCTCCTGTATCCTGGTATCAGGGCTGTGACCCTGGCTGTCGAACCAGAACATTTTATAATGAGCGTCCCACACATCCATCATGGCGCCATTATATCTGTCCATGAATCTGAAAGGGACATATTTAAAGTCAATGTCAAGATTGTGGAAAAAAGCACTGAGGGACGTCACAGGTGAATCACTCCACCTCTCTACGTGGTCGAACACCAGCAGGGTCTGTGAGTTCAGCAGGACTAAAGCTCTGTACACACTCTTTAGTCTCATAGCGGGGGAGTAAGCCGACGCCGCCTCCCCGCTCACAAACATGGTGTCCCCGTGTGAGGAGGCGACAATCACCTCCCCTCTGGAGTCACCCACCCCCTCATCGGTCCAGCGCAGCCACTTAGCGCACTCCCCCAACTGACCCTCCCACGGCGTGTTACACTGGCTGGTGGGAGACGGACTGAACACCAAGACGTTGTTAAGGTAGCTGTACTTTGGACCATAAAGTGCTTCCGACACAAATACCTGTCCGTTAGGGGCAAAGGTGAAAGAGTTCTGATCGGGGTGCTCGTGACCTGGGTTAAAGCTGTTCCAGCCATCCACCCAGGAGTAAGGCTTGTCGTGGACGATGTCATAGACGGCACGGCCACCCAGCTTGCCAGACTTAAAGGAGACAAAAGTATTACCCTGGGCGTTCGGTAGGCCTGCTCCGTATGTAACCACACCCCAGTTTGAGAAAATATGCATCCTAGCTTTCCCAAAGTCGTGGGGAGGCTGCGGCGCGAGGTGGGAGTTGTACCAGATGTATTCTGTGTGAAGAGTAGCCCAGCGATGGGCAGACGAAAACCCCATGGGACCATCCTTGGGCCGGTGCTTTCTAATCTGCTGAGCCAGCCAGTTGCCCGTGCCGTTCCTCATGACGAATGTGTCGAGGAAAACAAGCTGGCTCTCCGGTCCATAAAACCAGTTGTAGTTGGAGTCGGCGATGCCAACTGTTCTCTGAAAGCCCGGCAACAGAGTGGCGTAGTAAAACCAGAAGTGTCCCCGCAGCCAGTTGCTCTGCAGGTTGTCGATGTTGAAGTGGCGCTGAGCTAAGAAGACATACTGTGTGATGGACTTGGCTGTGTAGCTCCCATAGGCTACTCCCTCATCCAGAGACCCATCGACAACATGGTTTAGGAGGAACATAGTTTTCTCCATGTAGTTCACTGCCACTTGTTTCCAGATCATTGACTCCCGGTCGTCATGTGATCCGACCACAATTGCACCGATCAGGACGGCTAATATGTTGGTGGTTTGATGATTTTGGAGGTACTGTTTCCCCCACCCCCTGTGCTTTGAGATGTCAAACAGCTCCTCCGTCTCAGAGCGAATTTTCTTGAGGTAAACATCCCTCCGCCGCTCATCCAGGTAGGAGTAAATAAAGTCATAAGCTGTAGCAAACCCAGTGAGAGAGTGCGCAGTGGGGACCTCGTCGGTAGGAGCACTGGTCACCTTCCAGTCGGGGTATTCAGCCATCCTATCCATAAATTTGATAAGAAACTGCAGGGCAGCAGAGTCCTCTGGGCACAACAGGCAGTACAGAGCCAGGGGAGGCAGGTTGTTGCCATAAATCTCATTCCACTTGCTTGTAAACTCTGCATGTTTCACAGGCGGCATGTAAATGGGAACATTTGCCAACATGGTGAGCGCAGCAGCCCGGATGACTTTAAATATGTGACTGTGGGTGGTGGAGGACCTTTGCCTCAAGTGCAACACATCTACTTGGTTAAAATATAGGTTGGGATGGGAATCAGAGGACCGGAGTTTCCACTGCTCAGTCGCTCTGGCTTGTGTGAGCTTGACCTGCAGCAAGTCATCTGTGAAAATGTCTCTGTCCGTGGCGTTGAAGACCCCGGAGAAAGCTGTCCCCACTGCGAACAGTGGTAGCAAAAAAACAGAATATAAAACCCAGTTAACTGCCATGTTGCCGGGCATTTGTGAACACATTTTAGTGCGTTTAAAAATGAGGCAAAATGTTGTTGTAAAGTCCAACAACTTCAGTTGTTATTTCAGAATAAAAGTCCAGGTGAGATATAGTTGTTGAGGTGCAATAGTCCAAAAAAAAGATCCTTTATGAGACAAATGATGCAATATCAAAGTCCCATGCATCATAGTCAAGAAGAGGGAAAAAACTGTAGTGCAAGAACAAACACTATCCACATCCACTTGTAACAATCTCATAACAGTTTGCAAAGGCAACAAAACGCATCACATTAATTATCCATCAATGTCTGATGGTAGGCAGATGTTTCCGGTCTGGTTTGAATTTAAATCCAAGACAAAACATCCTGCATGTCTTCCTCCGTTTCTCATAGTAATAAGGTGTGCTCGCGAAGACCGGCAATCCTCTCCGATCGCGTGCGCCAGTAACTCACATTGATCTCCTCCCCCCCAACCCCCCCGAAACATTTCCTCCCGAAACAAACATCAGTCAGCCCCAGTCAGTGTCCGGTCCAATCACAGCCACCCAAAGGCACCGTGCGCAGCCCAAGCGAGCTGCAACATCCGCGGAGAGGAACCTCAGCAAACAACGCATCTCCGCAGATAACATTGCTTGGTACCCCCCCACCCCAACCCCAAAACCCAAAACCGCCGGCCGCAGAGACTCCACTCCAAACTGCCTGCTGCTTAAAATTGCAAATCCTGATCGGGAAATTGATCCATTTGCGTTGTTAAATCCGTTACTACGCTTTTCTCTCTCAGCTCCACGTTGCCCGTTATTATTAGTGTGGCGAAGTCCGAAAAGGAGGAAAGTTGTCGTCACTCCTCAAGTATGCAAAGAATGAGACATGTTTCGGGGGTTTGTCCGCGGGAAACAGTATAAATCCCCAATGATGAATAATCCAGATGTAAAATGTTCTGTGTCTGCGGGGATCTTTGCGTATCCGCCGCCGATCGAGACGCACATCTCACAAGTAAAAGCTGTGTATGCGTGTAATCTCCGGACGCGTCTCCGCTGTGTGTGCCCCCTGTTCAACACAGTCTGTTTGATTGTTTTTTTTCTGCACTGAGTGGAAAATTTCCACTGTACAAACTGTAGAGGGAGCCGTGACTTCAGAAGCCAGCTTCATCTACTATGTAGCCTCGAGAGTGGGAAGGCTGAATATTCAGCTCATGAAATATTTTCCTCTCCCTCTCTCACACACACTATGATGTTATATTACTTATGCTACAGAGGCTAAATCACACAAGTGGTTAGAAAACACTCTTTTTGGATCTACTAAAACATGCATTGTTCTAACAGACACAGTGTTTTTTGTTTTGCAATAAGGACACAACTGATATTAAAGGAATAATTTGACATTTTTGGATTTGCTGAAAATGAGACGAGAACACATTCTTCTCATCCAATTCTTGGCAAGAAACATGTTAAACATATTTCCTAAAACGTCAAACTATTTATTTGAATTCCCATGATTTGTGTTACGTGCTGCAGAGCCAGGCTGTTTCCCCCTTGCTTCCAGTCTTTATGCTAAGCTAAGCTAGGTCACTTCTGGTTGTAGCGTGAGAATGATATTGATCTCATCGAACTCGAGAAAACAAATAAGGGCGTATCCAAAAATGTTAAACTATTACTTTGACATCTTCTTTAAAAAAATATTCCCACAGAAGCTCACTAATTATCGGCTTTAAAGGTGCTGGTAGGTGGATTAGCTTTAAGGCCTGTACACACTGGCAGGCATTTTCTTTCTAGGAATTAATTTGTACATTTTCTCATGAGGATTTTCACACAGCATGGGAATATTATGTGGCGAAATAACGTAATTTGTTTTTGGAACAAGGTCTATTTTTATAAGCTTTTATCCGCGAATAAAGGCATCAACCAATCACCATGTGCGGAACAGACATATTCAAAGCATCATGTTATGAGTTGCCCTTATATATAGAACAACAGGGAGACTCCGTAGACCGAAGCAAGAAGGCAAACTGTATTACTCCTTTCAACAAAATGAGCTCATACTGTACTTTCCTTTCACAATAAAAGCCCTAGACATATACACTGCGTAACTGTTTACCATAGGGAACTCAAATTCACTCAGAGCATTCAGCTAAAGGGAAACTCAATAGCTTGCAGTAGCTTAGGATATACAACAATTTAGCTCAGACTGCCTGCCAGACGCTGCTCAGCTCAATAGGATCTCTAGTTGGTCGTCTGCCTGAGCGAGTCTCTTCAAATCTTTTATTGAGGTGACTGATTAGTCTTGGCATTTATAGCAGCATTTGAAGTGACACAACATGAATACATGTTACAAAAATAATACTCATTTCAGACTAGATCTCATTAACATGTTAAATTAGAAATGAATTTTTGGCCTAAAATGTCTCTTTACAGCCTTTCATCTTCAGTCTTAGTTGCACGTCTTTGTAACACATTTCCCGAGGCAACAGAAAAGGCATCCAATAACCTCAAAAGCGTCTCCCCTTAGAGGAATGTGTGACATTTGCCTGTCCTAACACGTGGCAGTGTGCATGCAGCCTCATTGATCACCTCATTCCGTGTATATTAGGTTTCTGTGCAGCATCTTCACTTAATGATGGAACGCTTTCTCTACACTCAATATCTCTACAATACTTCACATGCCTTTTCTGCAGCATGCTATCCCATGGGAGAACACTGTTGCATGATGGGTTTTTTTGTTTTGTTTTTATTCGCCTCAGTTCACAAGTGCACACTACATTCACAAAGTTGGCCTTAACAAGATGGCTGCTGGAAAAACACACAGTTGGAACAAATCAGCACTAACTTGGTTCACCTTCCAGTGGCTAATGCGGAGGCCTCTAGCTCCTCTCCTCGGCATTTGACATTCATATTCCTTTTGTGAGTGCGTTCAATTCGACCATTTGCTTGGAAATCTGACCCACTATTATACATTCTGCGTCTCTGCGGAGAAAAGCAGCGTTGCATTCCTGCGGGCTGCGAGTTTTAACCACATAGTGCTTCTGGATGCACCTCACTCACTGATGTCAAAGCTGGTATTTATTCTCTGGAAGCAGCAGCAGCAGCAACTTGGTGATCATAAAAGTATTGATTTGTCCAAGAAGACACATGTGAGCTTCGGAAAAATATATCCCTATTCATTCTCTCTATGCCACTTTTGAATGTGTTTGACGTCAGCTACTTCAGCGTTCGGTTATCGGGTTACATATTGCCAGTAATCATGGTCAGTCAGTAGTAACTAGGGGTAATGAATATTCATGCACAGATTATATATACAGTATATACAATCTATAATGTGTATATTTCATAAAAAGCTAAAGGCTCATACAGATTCATTGAAACTAGTCCTCAACCTGGCCTTGTTTTTAAGATACTGGAGCTCATGTCAGGTATAAATTAAACTGATGAAGAAACAGTGCAGCTCTCTGTTTTGAGAAAAGTCTGATTTTAAAAAACTCACTCATGGACATTTGTTTTTGCAGCGTGCACCCCTTTGCTGTACGCTCTGCCCAGACTTTCACTTCCATTAACTGCCCATCTGTTAAACCTCCATGTTTCTCAGCAGAGTACTTTTGACTAATTTGATCTTCATTTAGTGGCCCTTGCATTACGTCCTGTCGTCAACGGTTAATCACTCCTCCAAATGAGCTCCGAGCAAAAGGAATGTTGGTCGGTCGCATGACAACCGCCGTCCTTTGAAGGTTTTCTCCAAAACTAGCAGGAATAACTTCTAATCGCCGCGACGCGCCGATCCCCCCCCTCTTGCAGACTTGCGTTGGAGAGGACGAGTTCAACTGAGCATCCTAATTAGAGGAAGCCTGGGGGTGGTGAAAAGATTGAACGATGACAAACCACAGCAAACTAACACGGTAACCGCTGCTCGGCCGGTTCAGCAGGAGGTCCTCAAGGTGTTGCTCTGCGCTGGTTGCCTAGCGACATCTGAAGCCCATCTGATCAGAAAAGACAAACAGTAGATTGACCAAGACGGTGTCAAACACGAATCCTGAATGCACCGTTGATGGACAGGCGGCAACCGGTGTCTCCATGCCCGGAGTAAGCATTCCTGCTGTTTACGCTGGCAGTTTGAAGCTTTGCAAATCTCGGCTTTGCTTGTTGAAGAAAAAAAAAATGAAATCTCCAGCTCTACATATTGAAAGGGGATGTGTGTGCTGACAACCAGTGCCCTTATTAAAAAATAGCCATGCTGGGAGCAAAAGGAGGTGTGAACCAGGCCCTTGAAAGACTCCCCTCTTTCTCTCCCTGCAGAGAATTTCAATCCCCCCCCCCTGCCTCCAAGAGTCTCAGGTTGCTCAGCACGCCTGTGTCCTGCATCCGGCAGAGGGAAAATTGGCTCCGACTGTTCAGGTTTCAAAGATGGTTTCAGGGCTCTCTATGAGTCTGTCTGTCAATCACAGTAGTCTCCTCAAAAACAACCCCTACAGCTGCAGTGTTCTCGGGGGTGCTTTCAACATCGCTGTGGTCCCTCGAAGCCATTACATTCAGATCATCATCCCGAGGACAGGAAACAGTTCACCTGATGAGCCTAGACATGGAGACGCTCAACACTGTGGGGCCTTTCACAATAATAGCGCTAATGTCTAATTCACTTGGATGGAAAACATTTCTTCGAAAGATTACTGTGAAACAATCTCGTGAGCTTATTAGTTCATCAAATCAAAGTTTTCACCTTTGCCAGCAATTTTCAGCATGTGAATGCCTTGTTGACAGTCTTTGTGTTGCTGATCTCAACTGAAGATGGTCACTTTGAATGAATGTCGCCTTTATCCTCACAACACAATGACCTATTGTGCTCAATGTTGTGATTTATTCTCATAAATAGTGCTGCTCTTGTCTACACATCGTCTTGCTGTTGCAAGTGCTGTTGCATGTGTTTACTGGTTGTCAACGACTGCACCGTGTTGCCTTTCAGTGGCGTTTGCATCTGTCTGATGTCCGTAGTACCTGCTGCCTAATGTGGACTGACATCTGTTGTCGTCGCCTTTTGCTTAAGTCACCCTTTCATCGTTCACCCCGCACGTTTCAGTTTGCCCATCCCTTCTGTCATCTCCGTTTGCACGTGTCTTTGTTTGTTTGCACATCATTTCGGTCCTACATTTTTCCATAGCTTCCGTCGAATGGAGACGAGAGACAGCAGCTGAGAACATCAGACGGATGCAAATGCAGGTGGGTACTTGTGTTTCTTTGAATCTCACATTTATCAGCAAAGGGTTGTGTTTTATTTCCAGTTTATTTTAATGAATCCTCACAGAGTTGCGTGGATGACCTTGTGGTACATAGAAGTGCTACAGGTTATTTGATACAGAAAGAGAAAAAACTAAAATTAATATAGAATTGCTCGGAGTGTAGACACACGGCCTTTGCGGACAATCTTGGTGGTCAGGGTGATGTATTTTGATGATGAATCCGTTTGAAAGAAGAAAATATATGTATCTGAGGTGTGTGAAACGTTGATGATTCACTGATCCGAGTTCTGCTGCACAGTGCCCATGAAAAGTGTACGAACACAGGCAGTGTTGATACAGTACCTGTTCAAGTCCTCGGAGATGTACAATACAAGTTCTGAAATATGTCGTGAATATTTCCGGATGCTAATTTCAGCATCCCAAAAGGATCATTTGAATTTTAAAAAGGCATGCTTTTATAAGAGGTGACAGGAAAAGAGATGAGGATTGTAAAAAAAACAAATCTATTTAAAAAACAGCGTGAACAGCCAATTGAAGCTCACAAATAGTCTACGGCCACAATGTGCCTCCTCTGCTAGAATTGATTTTGTTCCGTTTCCCCATTCGCTGATACAGCTATGCAGATATTGGTTTGTGTAACGTGACACATCGACTCTGTACTGAGGCGAATAAACAGCTCTCAAAACTAATTCCAATCCCAAAGAGTGACATGTGATTTTCTCAGAGGGTGCCAAATTAAACATCCCACTGTGGCTGATACACCATTTACTGCCAGAGTTGAGGTTTAGCTCTCTTTGCAGGGTGAGATTACAACTCCAGCGATGTCCCCCCCCCCCCCCCCTCTTCCTCCTCCTCACTCATTCTCGCAACTTTTAGTGAGTGGGGTTTAATCTGACACTGTCAGGAGTCATCTTTTCTCAGCAAACACATCAAAGAGGCTTGGGGAGATTCTGTGTTCTCATAGGTGCACATTATTCAAATGGGCAAAGTTGCTTCTCATAGTTTGGGCTCTACACCGCATCAGCTTCTGTGGCTGACATGTTGCTGTGAGGCAGGGGAATATGAGATGAGTTTCTAGTGTCACTCATGGCAGCATCCAGTGGGAAAATGCAGTGTCTCTGAAAAAAGGGACTAAAAGATGAGAAGCAGAGCAGAGATAACTGTGCCTACTTCACATCATGCAATATTTTGGCAGGAGAGCACAGACCTCTTCCACAGCCTTCCTGCAACCGCTAGCCTTATTCCCCCAGTTCCGTCTGTGATGTACACAGACTGGTGTACGAGAGCTTTACATAAATTCATGAGACTATTTGGCCCTAATTAAAATCCATAAACAAGCGCAAGTGCAAGTTCATCTGCAGTTCACAGCAAAATGTCTCATTGATTTACTTTGTTCTTGTAATAGCCAAGGAATTCTGAATGGTGGCCTTTTAGGGCAAATCGGTTTGCAAATAATCTTCCCCCTCAGGAAAAGTCTTTTCTAAATGGATGCTACAAAGGTTTTATATCCTAAAATGTGTTTTTGTTTTTTTGGTGTTATTGTCTATCGGGAAATATCTCTACATAAAAGGTTCCTGCATCCATTTTCTTATTTTTAGCCGCGCTAGCAGCGTAACTCTATGGATGGTGATGTAGGTTAACTGATCGGTCCACACATTTGGTCCAGACTGAAATATCTCATATTGGATGGATTGCGATGGAATTTGGTACAGATATTCATGGTCCCCAGAGGATCGATCACAATGACTTTGATGATCTTCTAACTTTCCCTCTCACACCACCGCAAGTTTTTGAGTTAAATACCTCGACAACTATTGGATGGATTGCTAAGAAATTTGATGGAATAACTCTGGGGATGCCTTAATGTCTCCTCTAGGGCGATCAACAGGACAACATTTCAATTTGTCAATGCTTCCCTACAGCTTCAGCTACTTTGTGTTTGGTGCTAACTGGCAAATGTTAGCATGCTAACATACTTCACTTAATTAGTGTACATGGAAACATTATACCTGCTAAACATAGTGTTAGCAATTTTATAACTGTACATTTTTAAATATGCCGATAACAGCGCACATTTTTACGCAGTCTATCTTGGAAGACTTTCATAATGATGCATCTGGTTTGTATGCAAAAAGTGCCACAAATACTTGTGTAATAAATGAAAAAAGAAAGCTAGATAGAGGTTCAAACCCATCTTCCTTCCTCGCCTCCACACGTTAGATCATCGGTTTCAGAGAGTTGGACAAATGGTTGGACAGGTGTGGGAGGAGGGGGTTTCTGAAACTTTTCGGGCAATCAAACAAGCAGTTCTGAGGGAGTGTACTGGCAGCTGCAGCCTTGTAATATAATTACACTTTATATCACCAATTCTGACTCATTTTGGCTGGTAAAAGAACATACATAAAGGCCGTGGACCTGTTTTCATTTCCATCTGTTCTGAGGTTTTTTAGCGTGTCCTTAGACTGCCACCATTTCCTGTCTGGCAGACACAGAAGCGTGCTTGGAGGCCTGGCCTGAAGAAGCCGCTACGTAGGCCACAGACACTCTGACTTCAAAGGGAGTCGGTGTTTGAAATGACCAGTAGCCGGTGTGTTCCCTGCATAATTCTCTGGTGAGGCTGAGATCACATGTTCCCTGCTTTGTTTGGGTTTCAGGTTTGACCAAAAGGCAACCTGATGTTTTCTCAAGAATACTCCATGTTGTTCTTCAAGTGATACTCCTATCATACTCCAAAAGCATTGGATTCGGTCGATGGGAGTCGCTTCAACGGCCAAATCATGAAATGATAAACATTTGAAATATAACTATATGCACAGTAAGCAGTCCTGTCTTGCAATTTGTTGGAGGAAATCTGTCATTTTTAAAGTTAAGAACTGCATAGGCAAGACTAGTAGGGAATAAAATAAATGATAAGGACAGTGGATTCCCTGTTAAGATGTGTCTGCAGCATACTGAGAACGTTGAGATTAAAACACACTTTGATGAAAAATGAAATTATGAACACAGACTTGTCCTCGCCGAAGGATGCCTCACCAGAAAAAAAGGGCTGCCTTCCTGAGCCTTGAAGTGAATCCCTTGACATCTCCTGATGTGATTTTTAATTAATTCTGAAGTTTCTTCCAAAAACATGGAAACTTTTCCCACTCAGGGAACAAATGTTTGAATGCGTGGTATGACTTTTAAGTGAACGTCATCATTCACTTAAAAGCGCCACGAATCAATTGAATTGCTTCATGGGAACAAACACTTAAGACACGTTTCTGTCACTGTCAAACATCAAACTACCTGGTTGAAAAAACTGCGTATTGAACAAATAAAGCATCTGATAAATGTGTCAAACAATGATTTGTATTGCCAAAGCCTGGAGTAGCTTTTCCTGCCAATGGTTTGGATCTACTCTTTTCTGGCAGCAGAGCTTGTGCTAATTACGATTTATGAAATAATTTGGAGAGATACTCTCGGCCTTCCATATTCATGATGGCATGCGCTGAAAAATGCTGCCTCACTAACATTTTCAGACTCACAATTACAAAAATGTTCAATTTACTTCAGGTCTGGTTATTGAAAAGTTCTTGGCAAATCTTGACTATTGCACCGGACCTCTTCAACTTCAATAACGTGAGGAGTAAAACCAGCAAGTTTCAGATGCCAGTTATTTGCGCTTTTGCTCTTTATGTGAACATAAACATGATGATCCAGCGCAGAACAGACTAACATCATAGCCTCAAAATCTGACACAAAGCAATATTCACTCAAGATGTCTGAATCTTTGTTTTTAATGTATGAACAACCCTCCACGGTGCACCCCGGCCTCTTTCTGTCTTGCCTTTTGCTACACTTTAATGTATCTGTAGTATTCAGTAGAAAAACCTTATAGAATAATGTTACCAGTGCTTCAAACTTTCATCTCTATCGAGACGTTTTCACTGAAATAAACACTGATTTCTAATTGGGTTCTGCATAAAACAAAAAACATAGCAATGTGATTAAAACGTCCCACTAAACAAACAGTCCCTGGTCCCATTTAAACCGGGTGTGTTGTTGTTAGGTTAATAACAGCCAATGCGTATCATTTACTTATCATTTTATGTAAATTTGGTAGCAACAGCACGACAGCCTTTCAAACAGAGTGTGCAAGAGACATCTACATGTATTATAATAGCTCTGTGATTTGCACAGGCTGCAGGAGGTGAGTGAATCCAGCCATCCAGCAGGCTGTCAGGCTGTTCAACCCTTGAGAAGGAAAAGAAAAATCACATCACGGCCTGCTTGGATTGATTAGCTTCAGGCTCCTGCCTCTTGATTGGCAGCTTCAATTCTGCACCACTCGGCAGGGTAACATAGTATTGTGTGTCAAAGTGCTCCAATGATTGAGCTCCACAGACCACAGTGAGGACAGGGAAAGTTGGAAGTTCTTTTTAAATGTACAGTATTGCATGCCGTCATTGCTATGAACATTTCAAGTCATACCTGGGGAAATGTGGGGTTTTTGGAAACCTTGTGGCATTTCACAGTGTAAACTTTACTTCTTTTAGGCTAAATAAATAAACAAATTCAATTGTTCTCCACCAGAATCTCATTCTTCAGTGTGGAGGGGGGAAAGCACCTAATGTCGGGAAATACGACTTTATTTTAACTTTATTTACAGGCCTGTCATTTCCTTATCATTTCTTAGAAGTTACAGGAAAAAGGACGATGTAATGTGATATTCAATTTCAACAACATTGCAACAGTTTTGATAGTTATAATGAAGTTTGTTGGATATAGTTTACAAGCACTTGTTGATTTCAGGAAGAACGATAATTCAACAGTTGACTGAATAAATAAAACATATTTATTTTAAGAATAATCAAAATATCTAACGCAGTAAAATGCATAAAATGCAAATGAAACATAGAAAGATAAAAAATGTCATCGTCAATATACTGCTGTATGAGAAAACAATACAATGAAATTACCATGGTTATTAAAAACTAAATAAAACAGTACAAATAAATGCCAAAATTTGAATCTGCTTTGTGCGGCTGTGATATTCAAGGAATCCAATATGTGCTCTAATATGGCTGCATTGACAAGGAAGTTCCAAGCATTGGAGACAATTAAAAATGTTTGCATCGCTGCATTTTTGTCAGGCAAAAATGTTCCAAAAAAAACACCCTTTTTATGCTCCAACCTCAACTGAAACATGGCACCGCCTTGCCCTGTGTTAAGCACTTCTGTCACTTTCTGGTTCATTAAACCATTTAAGAGTCCACTGAATAATATTCAATTCATATGGTTTTCAAGCGATAACCAAGGCTGTATTTCTTAGAACCTGACAGATTGACAGTTTGAACAAAAAGAACTGATGGAAATGTCATTAGCTTTGCAGGTTTTTTGGTCATAAACCAAATAAAATCACTGATGGATCTAGATGAACAGTTAATGGATCAAAAAATAGAATTGATCATGAGGGGAACATGAATGTTTATACCAAGTGTCCATACAATCAATCCAGTAGCTGTTGAGACATCTCACTTATAACCCCAAATGTCAACCTCATAGTGGAGCTAGAGGTACAAGTCATGGGGACCACCAGAGTCAGAAGGGACTATGAATACCTGCACAAAATCGAATAGTTGTCTCCAAAGCGGTAAAGCAACCAACCAACACTGCCGTCCCTAAAATAGAACCTCAAAGCTAAAATGAGTCAACGACTCTGCAGTGTAACTAACAATATTAATATTGTCTTAACATCTTGTGCAATGTGAGAGTAATCTGTATTGCCGTATGTATCGATTGCATTTAACATCAATTAACACTTTTTTGTTGTGTTTTGCTGTTCAATTCACTTAGCATTTATAGCATGCGTACCCCGGCATATACCCATTGTCTTTGTTTATTCATTAGGCTGCTCTGTAGTAGAGGTCACACCTCCTGCTTGATAGACTTGTCCTCCTGCCCTCTCTACAGCTGATTTGATTAATCAACATCAATTAGAGCAGCTTAGGGCAGCCTGCGGGGAGAGCCCAGTAAATGCTCTCTTCACTGTATACGTGGATGACTAGGCGCTCATATAAATACACGAGGATAAAAGCACTTTCCTGTTTTGCCTCAAATCCCCCCATTACCAAATCACATGCCACACAGACATGGCCGCTCATACATTGAGAATATCTGAAGCAGTTCTCTCACGAAGCCATTTGTCTGAAGGCGGGTGTAATTTATCCCGGCGAGAAAGATCAGTTGAAGAAAACATGCTTTTCTTGTTTCCTCTGTCTCACATCGGTGGATAAATGGCACCAGCGGTGAGCATTTGCATGGTTAGGCGGAGAAGGCCCATTTATCTTAATCAGGACTAATATCGCCATCAGGGAGATAGAGGGGCTGAGCTATCTATCACAATGCTCCCTGGTTTTCTTGGGGCAAAAAAAATTACTTTCGATCAATCTCAAGAAGCGGATAAGTCTACCGCAGAGATCTGGAGCTTCATCGCTTCAAAGAAGGGTATTTTTTGGGGGGAGAGCTGCCAGGTCCGATTCCATCTGGGATGAGCTATTAGCTACTAGAGACCACACAGTCTGCACTGAATGAAAATCACTGCTGATGGTAATGTTTCCCAAAGAATCCGGACTGCTATTTTCTCTTATTTATTCTGCAGGGCGCTCTCTTAACCTTACACTATTGATTTCAGATACTGTGAGACTGTGCACAGTCTAACCTCACTTTTTTTTTATCATCATAACATATAAAACCATGATGATCTAAAAGAGGTCCATTTACTATTCGACAAGCATCAGTATTCTGAAAAGAGGCTGTTGAGTGTTGAAGCCCACAAAGAGCTGCTCATATTTCCCTTTCAATCACAGCACTTTCATTTAGCTGATAACTTAATGGCACTTCTAAAGCAATCAATTTGGAAGTGATTTGAAACTTCCATGGTGTCACTTTGTTGCCTCATTATTTAGATGCAAATTCATTCGAAAACAACTCGTGTTGTGAGTGACAATCTTTTTGAGAGCGCCTTTAAAAAAAAAAAAAAGCCTTTCATTACGGAGGATGTGAATGTGCTGTCAAACGTGAGCGCCATGCCTCACAGGACATGACAGATGACATGACAGTGCTTTTTATGGGTGTCATAAATGTATATATTCCCAGAAACGGTGCACGCAAACCAGCCGAACACATTTCCCCATCAATCGGTGCGGGGAATGCAGCGGAGCAGGTGGCATGTGTCAACACGGCAGCGCTCCACTGTCCAGGAAAAGAGGAGGAGTCGCTGTAGACCGAGAGAGGAGATCAACCGTTGGACTTGACACAGCAGAGTGGCTCAGCAAACCCAGGCCACAGCACCCGAGCTCTCTGGAGCCTCTCATCCCCCCACCCCCGTCACAATAAATCGCCGCAGACCAACCGTAATCCTATTTGTTCAAATAAATAATGAAATAGCTGCAGCCCCACACGGAGGCACAGAGAGGGTGGTAATTGCTGCATTTCAGGCTGGATCAGATGGGCTCTGTGGGAGGCTGGCGCGGCTCCACTGTGACCTTGTGTGTGTTTGTAATTTTCCACAAGCTTAGTGGATATGCAGCGAGCAGGGGCCCTCGGTGAGTGCACAGGAATCTTAGCACCTAGGGAGTGAGCCAAGGCCATCCGAGTGAGTGGTTCGGTGTGATGGAGCCTTGCTCGCGCTGAGAAAAAAAAAAAAAAAAAAAGAGGAGAAAGACACACACACTATAAGGATGGAAAGATGACTTGACAGCCATTAGGCAAGTGCAAGGCTGTAGAGCGAGTATTATGTCCTTTGCTGTGCTCTGGTGCACTGTAATGTGTCTTGTTCAATTTGTTTACGTGTGCTGCCTCAGTGCATTACAAGGACTTGTGAGGGGGCAAAAAAATATATATATAAAAAGATTTCCTTTCCTTGAATTGAACTTGGACTTCATTGTTTGGCAGATTAACCTGTAATACCCAACCTCTGAGTTTTACAATTAATGTTTATCCTCCCCTGACAGGCTGTGTTTGCCCTCATAATCCCATTATCCCTGGCAAAATATTCCATTATCTGGAATATTTCCAAAGTCGTCCTGGCCAGTCAAGCTTTGGGTCACGCTTCGTTCATCGCAGCAGTAATCTGTGCCGTTCGGCATTGGCAGCAACCTCCACTTGCAAGGTGAAATATTGCAGCAAGGTAGGTTTTCCACATTGGTCCAAATGGCCGGTCATTCGGTGAAGTTATGGCCCGTTGTTGTCAGTGAGGTGTGATTGCGGCGACTCTTATGGGCCATCTCTCTACATTGTTCAGACGTTAAGCAGAGTCAGGGAAGGGTCAGCCCACGAAACGTCGCAGGAGAATGAATGTGACTGATCTACTGCCGTAGCTTTCCTCAATGAACACATCAGCCTCTAAATTCTCTGAAATGGGATTGTTTACAGCTGTCTGAGAAACTGTAAAACAGATAGTGTCTGGATATTTACTGTGACATTTACATAACAAAAGAAATACACTTATTCCTTTTCTTCCACTGACAGTTAGATGGGAAGATCGACACCTCTCTCATATGTGCAAGGTAAATATGAAGCTGGAGCCAGCAGCTGGTTAGCTTAGCTTAGCATAAAGCCTGGAGGCAGGGGGGGACAACTAGCTTGTCTCTGTCGAAAGGTAACCAATTTTCACCAGCAACTTTAACTTAAGTTTTAAAAAAGAAACAAAAACAGTAAAGTTACTCAGACTTGATGTTTTTGACCAACTGTTTTTGTAAAGAAACAAGAAACAACATTCATTTGTGAGCTTTAAAGGTGCTGGTAGGCAGATTTAATTTAGTTTCTAGCCTTTATGCTAAGCTACGCTAACCAGCTTTAGGTGCAAGCTATACATTTACCATAAATCTCGACAAGAAAGCAAATAAGTGTATTTACCCAAACCTTGAAATATTTCTTAAAATTATATATTTCAAAAAATACATTTGATATTCAATGTAACATATTTTGTCTTCATCTATAAAATCGATGTAAAACAAATTGGCATAGTTATCCCGCCACCCTGAATAAGACAAGTGGTTAAAGAAAATGGATGGAAGGATGGTATAGTTACAGAATTCACCAGTTATTAAGATTGGAGAAAGGTTTCCTTTGATACAATAGCCTGATCATTAGAGAAAAATGAGGCTTCAAAATCACAGTTTTATCCACCGCAGTTAATACACATGACTGCATTTCTTGGCAATTAGTAACAGGGGAAATAATGTGAGAACAAAGCACAGCGGGTGGTAATTGAAATATTAAAAGACCTCCCTGTTACGACGATTGTTAGAGTCTCTCTTCTGCTTGTATGTAACACAGAGAAAATAGGTCCAGTTACAGAAAAAAAAAAGGCACTACTTCACTTCACTGATCAGAGCAAGAACAGTTTTGTCTAACCTCATTAAAAAGTTCTGGGTATGGGATCCATGTGGAGATTCATCCAAATGTATTATTTAAACTCGCATACAGTGCTGTTGAATCAAACAGGTGTCCTTTGCTGCCACATAGATGCTAGTTTTCCAATAGTTTTCCCTATCAGAGTCAGATGTGCCGCAGCAGGACAGCAGGCGAACGCTACCAATTAAACCAGTTGAAAAAAAACCTTTAATTAATATGGAAGATGAGTGATTTCAACTGCAATGCAACTGTCATTTATCAGATCAAAGACCCGGGATCAAGCTCAGCAGGAGTCAGAAACACAACAGGTCGGTCAGTCATACTAACCAAAAAAGAAGTCAGCAATTAACAAGGTGAAATTTTTTTAAATGTTAAACACCGACTGTCACGGAGACTACAACTTAAGTAATGGAGCCTAGAGAGCCTGTGTTCAAGGTGAAACACATCATTTGTCACTACTTGTAAATTACTTTTTTGGGCAAAAAGCAGACATTTTTTTAGAAATTGCTTGTTGTGAAGTTTTGTGCCAGAGCCATTAGACTTCTAATTCCATCGATCAGGCAGGAAAGTGCAACGCAATCTGGAAATAACACAGAAACTTGGGCAAGGATAAAACTGCAATTTTGGTACAATTCAGGCCGCTCCTTTTAGCTGTCGACTCGAAAATCAATAAACAACCAGCGTTTTGGTTTTTGTCTTTGATTTGGCTCGACGATTCAAGATCAGAGTTCTTCTTCGGTCCCTGCTGGTCTAAACCTGTAATCTTGGATTCATTGCTGCCTTTTACTTCTCATTATTTTGTCAAAGCTCGGCTTTCCACTCTCATCCATCATTCATCGCTTCACCGGCGTCTCCACCGGCCCCGCAGCCAAAATAGCCAAGCTCAATGCAGATCTATCTGACGGACGGAAACCAAATGTAAGCCGTCACATAGGAAGAACGGTGGTTCTACCTTTCCTACACCTTTTATCCAAACCATTTGAACACAACTACGTTTGACCATGAAGGTTGTTTGGTGTCAGCTACAAGCAATTGTTGTCTGAAAAGAAATTGTCTCGGGACAGCGGCGAAAGAAATTTCACCCACTGTCATCATCTCGAGCCATTAGTGAGGCTATTTGATCGGTGTTGAAGCAGAGCGCGGACATGGACGCCGGCCAAGCTGCAAATCACAGTCGCAACCGCCGAACGAATGAAAGCCGCATGCAGACACATGTGCGACAAAGCGTCCGAGCATGCTCCGTGGGTTAGAAAGGGCCGTGTGTGTGTGTGTGGTTTATTTAACCATGCAGCGCTTGAAGAGGTTCACGGCTCAGTAGCTGGCAGTGACCTCAGGGGTGCAGAGGCAGCTGAACGTGCAGAGCTGTGTACACACTGTGAGGCAACAGATAAGCATCCAGGCTACGGCCTGTGGACAGGAAATGGTCAGAAGTGAAGAAAACGTTGGCCGTAGAGCTCCGTCAGTGACATGCTGAGCATTATCTCACTGAAGCGTTGCTTTGCACACGTCTGCATGAGCTGTAACTGTACCGTTTGCATTCCAAGGGACCTACATTTTTGGGGGTTTTTTTGTGCCAAAATACATTTTGTTCAATCACAAGCACACCCACTGCTGCTACACAGAAACTCCTCTCCAGACCGTTGTCAATCCAGCTGCGCTCGAATGCCCTCAGAGAGTTGCGCTCATTTCAATATTTATTGAAATGTTATCAAAACCACTCGGAGCGACTCGCGGCAATCAATGCTGTTTAGGCTGAGCGCTGCAGAGGCAGGTCTCCCCACTCTCACCCGCTATTGTTTGTCTCCGTGCCGCTCGCGCTCATCCCTCTGAAGGGAAGATGGAGTCACACCTCTGTAATTCCCGCCCCAAAGGAACGGCTCGGTTTAGATTGCATGCTGGCTGACTACAATGCCTTTTAATTTGACTGAGCGTTTATTTTGCACATGAGAGAGTAACATAAGAACACGTTATAGGGTAGGGAACACTATGTTGCACAGAAGGCCTGCCCTGCAGGGTCTCTTTATGTTTCCAATGTAATCATTTGCCAATGCCAACAATTATCCCTGATGGTAACCCGCAGCTCCCCTGAAGAAGAACCTCTGGCAAATCAAATCACTCTTCCTCTCCTAAAGCACACAACCTTCCTGACAGGTGTTGGGATCTGACTATATGGCTTCGACATGTGCTGTGGAACAAAGAGAGTCAGGCCTTCCCTTTTGCAAGCAAAGGTTTCATCCTGATTGTAGTTTGAGCACCAAACCCCCCAACTCTGGAGAAATTCACATTAGGGTGTGAGTTTCCTCCCCCCAAATGCAACACTGCTCTCATTGGACGAGAGCAGGGATGCCGAGGCGGGACCTCCGGTCAGACGACCCTGCTCCCCCAAAAAAAACTATGCTTCCCTGAAGTTACCTGAAAGCAGCGCTGCAATCTAATTGGCCGAGAGCCAAGACACCCCAGGACCCCTGTGGTTCAGCCACTGTTCTACAAAACTACCTGCAACCCCCACCTCAATGCTTTTTCCCTTCGACCTCCGTCGAGCTAGGGAGCACACCAAGGTTGTTTCCCTTTTCAACCAAATCCTAGGTCTAACAGTTTATATTCGCTGGCCGAATTCACCAAACTGTCTATTTTGTTCGTATCCACAAAGCGAACCTTTTTATTCCTGCAGAAGTGAAGAAGCAAGACTTCTTCAGAGAGAGAGAGAGAGAGAGAGAACTTCCACTCTCCACCAAGCGCCTAGTTTGCTCCGGCCATAAGGACGCGAAAATCCCTTATCCAGACGACAGCGATTCTCTCCTACCGAGAGAACACCTCCCGCGGCCCGCAGCCGCGCTGCCCGAGTCCACGGAAGCTCAGAAGAATCCCCCCCCTCAACCAACACGATTGCATCGTACCATAAGGCGAAATAGAGTCTGGGCAGAGTTAGAGAGAGTTAATTTGTGTTTATTTTATCTTGTTTGTGTGCTTAAAGTACTGTTCATTTTTATAACGTGGTGTATGCTTTATGATCACCGACACTGGCAATCCCTGAAATTGCTAGTGTTGTGTAGAAGTTACCGTGTATTCTATGCTACCGTGATTCGTGTCGAGACAGCCGCAGTGAGGTCGAAGTTGCTTCTCATCAGTTCAGGAGGTCAGAACCGCCGGCTGAGACAAAGAGTCGCGGTTCTTGCTCCCCTGGCTGAGAGAGCAATCTTCCGTACTCCCGCGCGGCGCGAAGGATCTTAATCTTTTGTTTTATTTCATTTTGTTTTGTTCCTTTCCCTTCTCTTTTACTAACACACACACACACACATATAGCTTTGAGCTAATGTAGCTACGTGCTAAACGGCTACCGGTACGTATAGACGCCAGGTCTCCTGTTGGCTATCCGCCATTTTTGAGTCTCACGCATGAGAGACGTCACTACGTCCCAACTACGTCTTACGTCACTGAGCTGTTCCCTCGCTCCTCCCCCTTATGCACACATACACACGCACACACACTTCCCCCCCTATTTTCAATCGTCTGTTGATTTTAGATAGCGTGCTCATGAATGTATAGTTGTTGTTAGTTTAGATATTAGTTGACTAGATCATTAGTATTAGAACGTAATAAACTCTGTTATATTTTAAAGAGCAGCTGTCTGTGATTACTTTGTGCATGTGTATTGTGATAATAGTTGTATATGTGGTCTGTGCTCGAACTTAAACCTTCACTTTCACTCTGAATGTGTAATAGTACTCAGACTATTGACATTGTGAGTGAACACTAATTATGAGACTTAGTTTTATTGTTTGGTTATTGGTCCCTGTTCGCAGGGTGGTGCCCTGTTATTATTAATAATCATTAATAATTGTTACCGACATTAATAATTCTATTGATGTCAAGAATTTAGTTTCTTAGATGCTGATAACCCAAACACGCTCCTTTACGTTCCCATCATATTGGTGCCCCCTTTTTGAGGCTATGTTATTCCCAACACAGGTAACAACAAACTGTTACAACGAAAGCAATAAAGAGATACAGGGGATAATAAACGATGAATGAAGCGATAATCCGCTGGGCGACGGCATTCATGAGAAAAGAAAACGAGCACTTTAGTCCCTGTGAGATAGAAGTTTGTCACAATGGGCCGAGCTTTATGTTCCCAGCAGCGCAAATATCTGCGTGTCTCTCGCTGCACTTATAAAGGGCAAGAAGAGGGAATGGATTTGCCTTTTGGGCTTAAGTGGTCTGAGAGGGGATGGATTAAAGAATCATGAGATAAACAACGTACGAACCTGCAGTCCAGGCTTCGCCAACATTACGTCAGCAGCTGCAGGTCCCTAAATTATCCTCTCTTTGTACCCATACTGACTATTTTAGTTGCATTTTTAGCATACATTCAAATTGATGTATACTATGAGTATTAAAGAGTCATTGCTAAAGGAACGTAAAGGTCAACTTGTATAACACAAAACACACTCCAGAATGCAAAAATAAGACTTTCACATAGAGGCTTCATATTGTACGTCTTTATATTGTAGATCTCTGTATTCAGTGATATGTTTATTGTAGTTACTATAGTAATGAAGACAATCAGAAGCTGCAGAAGTCACAGGTAAATGTATTTTAAGAACTAAAATAGACACATAAATGTGAGAACAAAAGTTGACTTATTAGTTCGGGAAAGAAAGAAAGAAATGAAACCTTATTAAACGAATAATCCTCAAGATTTAAGTCCCGATTGATTTTGCAACATCCGTTGTCATCGGTTAAAGCAAGTGCAGTTTGATACTACAACAAACACTCTTTGAGCAGCTACTTGTCAGAAATAAAACAGAAGAGCCGGCGTATCCGTTTACAGTGCAGCCGAGCGAACTCACGTTTGTCAGTCAATAATAATTGCAACCATGATCTGATATCACGCTGCACACAGTGAACAGTAATGTTGATTCAAAATGAGATTAAATTGAAATCATGACAGCTGGATGACATGCTACATCCAGTGAGGGAATGGCAGACTCCGCCACAACCAATAAAAACTGCTGTATAAAGAGGGAGTTACAGACAGTAAATACATTGGATGGCTACTGCTGAAAAAAATGCTGACCATAAATAGTATTAAAATATGATTTCATGAAAATCTTACGGATTGTAACTTTAATTGGAGAAATGTTGGAAATAAATGTAATTTCAAGGAAATAATTCAGCCTCGGATACGAACAGTCCATCTCAAACTGTGAGGAAGCATTTCTGTGCTTTCAAGAGAAGACTCTGTGTGGAAGCTTTAATGGAGTGGCTGCCGTGATGCCGCTGTTAGTACTGTATCTCTGTACTTTTATGATGGGTTTCCCCCCAGTATGATTACATGTAACATACTGGTACAAAATAGTGAACACATTCACATTTCATGCTCTTTGTAAGGGATGCTCACGGAAATCTGATGTCTGGTATACTGGACACTTTCTCTATTTAATTCCACTTCAGCTTTTAGGAAATACGTTGAAACGTAAAGAACGCAAAGAACATTGTGGATTTCTGATACAACCAGTTTTCAATAAAAGTAAAAAAAATTGCTAAAAGAACAAGTGAAGAGACTAAATAGTGCATGTTGGACCACTTAGAGAGTGGAGATTGCTGATCCAGGTGTGTATGGGTACTGTCCTTGCCAGCGCTAAGAGAAGGTCCTTCATGATGAAAGGACAAACAGGATGTATCCATCTGGTTCTTCACCTTTTTACTCATCATCCTGCCAAAATACAGATTCCTGTGGAGCTGAGCCAGGCCTAACGTATGAACTGTTACAGCAGCGTCTCCTCAATACATCTAGTGAGGTTTTCTTTATTAATCTGTCCGTCATTTTTCTCATAACCCTCAACACTTTTTTGTGCACAGTATATTATACATCTACTGCAGATGTCGCGCTCGAAGTATAGCACCGCATCCGACAGATCCGCTCCCGCCAGACATCCAATGTATATGAACAAGCCGGGGTTCTCACAGGACACCGAGCAGATGGCGAAACCGCACAGTGTCAGCACTTTCCCCCCGGCAACCTGAGAGACTCACTATGGTCAAATGAAACAGGAGACACTGCAGACACCTTCAACGTCTATTTATATAGCTTTCTGCAGACGGGCTTTTGCGTCTGAAGGAGAATTTAAAAAACGCTCTAATCGCTTCTCAGAAATAGTGTCCTAAATACATAACCTGTCCTAAAAAATGTTGTAGCACAGGAAACCCATACGGCGTGACGGTATTAGGCTTGTTTGGTTGAAGGAGAAGTTTGTGGGAATAAACATATTTATTTTCTTGCTCAGAGTTAGATGAGAAGATCAAAATCATTCTCATGTTTGCGAGGGGAAATACATATGAAATTGGAGCCAGTAGCCGGTTAGCTTAGCTTAGCACAGAGACTGGAAACAGGGGGAAAATGCTAGCCTGGCTCTGTCCTAAAGTAACACAATCTACCTTTTGACAGAGCCATGTTAGCCGTTTACCTGTTTCCAGTCTCTGTGCTAAGCTAAGCTGAATGGCTGCTGGCTCCAGCTACATATTTACCGTACTTAGCAATAAAGCAAATAAACAAATAAAAAAAGCTCCAAGAAACATTGTAAACGATACACCTATAATGGGAGATGGGTTTCAATGCACGATATGTGATAGAACAGTGTGTAGAGAGGGATCGTCCTCTCGCCAGTGCATCGATTGTCTCCCACTCTAATTCCGTCCCGTCTCCAGTGTCCCAGAGAAAGGTGGCCAGCCTGTCCAGATCAATCACATGCAGCAAATGTATTGTTGGACGAGAAACAATTGTTTATTGTTTTTCGGCCTAACTTGCTTCCTGATGAAGTTCATTGATCTCTCAAGCAATCCACGGTCCCCGGCTCCACATCATTTGTTCCTCTAGCGAAATGATTGGTTTGAGGCCTAAGGCTTAAGGCCCGGCATCGGCCATAATTACTGAAATGGGATTTCAACTGTCAGCGTGATAAATGGCCATTTGACTGTATTCGTCTCGGCCTTGCCATGGGCTCGCAGCGTTACCTTGTCACTGCTGTATTCTATTTCCTCAGCTCAGCGTCTCACACACACAGAAACATATTGAATACCTCTTCCATCACTTCAACAGAACATCTCTCGATAACACCAGATAATTGTTGGAGCAAAATGCCCCCGGCGAGCGAAATGAACGGACAAGTCAACTTCTTGTTTTTCCAGGGAGACCTTATTTTTTACTGCTGTCAGAAACTTTGTTTACCTAACTCTGCCTCTCTGGTCCTCCACACACATCACCTGAGACACACTTTATTTTTGTTACAAATCATGAAGCTGGTTGCAGCGGGAATTCTCAAAGGGTGGGGGGGATCTCCGGAGGTGTTTTTTCTGTGCATCAATAAATACAGCTCCTGGCCCTGGGTGGCCTTAGTCCTTCAGCCCTGAGAAAGAATCAATTGTGTTAGCAGACAGGAACACAATGCGAACGACAACAGCCAATCCCATGAACGAGGGTTATTCACAGCACTGAATAAACATATCTTATTGTGATGTTGGTGTCTGTCTGAATGAAAGGGACTGCAGTGAAAAAGCTTTGTCGGAAAAAGGCGACGCTTCACACGCTGGCCTGGAATGCCCCTTTTAAAGCGACCTATCCATTTTTCTGTTAAACAAGCGGCGGAGCACTTAGCCTTTCTGAATGTAGCTACACCTCAGAATGCATTTTTACAATTGGAAATTGTTGTAAAAGCCATTAATTTGCACGGTGCACAGCCAGGCAGCACCGCACGAGAAAACCTCAGAATCTGGAGTCGTCAAAAACCATAACAGAAGTTTGTCTTTCTGCCCAGCTCCTCGGAGCCTTTCATTTCTGCGTGGCGGTGCTCTTTCCAGATCAATTATTCCCACTAAAATAAGTAAGAGGAGGCTATGAAATATTAAAGCAGAGGTTGAAAGCTTCCCTAACGCGGGGGTGTTGTATCTGTTTTATTTTTCATGACGATGGAGGGACCGCGGCGAGGAGGAGGCGCTGCAGTCGCTCGGGGCCGGTTTCCGCGGTAGCTAATTTGGTCGGCGGCCAGAACCCGACCAGATGAAGACCCCATCTCCTCCCTGTCCCCCGTCACAAGCCCACCATTACCCATTAACCACAGAGTCGCCGTTTACTATTTAATGCTGCAGCGGTTTTCGTCTGTCGACTCAAACTGTGTCCTCACACATGCAGAACGAGGATGCGAGACGGCGGCGTGTTTACTCCGCGCGCCTCGCAGCATCGTCGGTGTTTTCCTCCTTTCATCTTCTTGCTTGAGCTTAGCGCCACGAGGCAGGAGCTCTGCATCTGACTAAGTAGGGAGATTTGTTTGCCTGATTGAAATGCAGATCAAACTTCCAAAGTAGTCTTTGCACGCAGCTTGACAAATATATTACTCCCACATATTTTCTTGGCACGGCACAATGTTAGATTATACCGCAGATTTAACCTGCGACATATTTTGGTACCTTCCGCTTTCTGCAACGAGAGCAAACACACACGCGCTGACACACTGTCCCTGCCACTAAGTTCAGCATGTTTTCATTAGCGTGTTTAAAGTGTTGCATGAAAAAGTCATGAGCCTACTCTCAGAACTACAATGTCCTTCACATGTCCCTGTTTTCCCAGCTGCCATGTTTTATGCATTTAACATCTTATTTTTTCCACTGTTCAAAATCCCGCCTACATTATGGAAATGTGGTATTAGCTCCCTAACCGCCAAAGACGCACATGCTACAATACACTGTTTGTGTGTGTGTGTGTGTGTGTGTGTGGGTGTGTCTGAGAAATGGGGCAGCAGTGACGAGGCACATCTCACTGATGGAGCTTCAAAGCTTATTGTTATCACTGTGCGCGAGCCAAGCGTCAGTCTGCAGCAGATCAAACAGCTCATTTGTCACTGTGAAACCGACGTCGAGCGGATGGGAGTTTTATTCATCAAACCTACACAGCACTTTTCAAACAGCACGATTCACCGACTCCCTTGAAAGCGCTTTTGTTGTAATTCGACAATGACGCAAATTCAGTCTTTTGTCTTTATTATAAAATAATAAAAAGTTTCCTGGTAATGGGCTTTGCGTGAGTCATGGGCGGAAGGTGAGATGAGGTTATGGAGGACACAGACTGAAAAGCTAATTTAGGTATCGCGTTGTTAGACTTTTCATGGGCTTTAATATGCTGCTCGTGTCTGTTCTGGGTTTATATGTGATAAAGGGGGCAGCTGACCCACATTACAAAAAGCATATTTCCTCACCTACCTCTAGTGGTATTTAGCCAGTTGGTTTGGGGGTTTCTTACTCAGGTTTTAAGATATCCATCTTGACTTGTGCTGAATACAAATAGAATAAAGACGACTGCCTACAATGGAAATACTTCATACAAAAAATATATATATTAATTACAGCAAGTTCTGTGGTTATGTTTTTTTCTATGGTGTGTAACAGGAAAAATAACTACATTTGTTGGTACTTTGAGTGAATTGACCTTTTAAATAACAGTGTATGTATGTGTTAAACAGTGAAATCTGCTCTCTCCTTCCTTCATGAATCACAGATCGCCCTGTATACAGTACTTCAGCTTAGATCTGAGGAACATTTCATCTTAGATTTAATGTGCTTATGATCTGTCCAATGACCCGACAACATGACATGATTACCCATGACACATTAATGCACATGCAAAGATGCAATATGACGTTTTGCTTTGAGCAATGCCAAGCTTAATTCCCCCAGAAATCACAAGCTGAAAATCGTTCATAAAGAACACTCGACATCCAGATATTTAGCCGAACGAATGCTCAACAGGTCGTGTCCTCATTTTGAACCCGAGTTAAATGCTGCAAATCTAAGTTCTTTCAACTTTGTGAAAATTTAATTTGCCGTTATTTCCAGCGCAGTGACATGAGGTGAACCGTAGCAGCGAGCTGTAAACAAACACCCGGGAGAAAGGTTTGTCGAGTACGACACCGAGATCCAGAAGCCGAAGCCAGCCCTACTGAGGAAGCAAGGCAGTAGCTGTTGCAGCGTGTGAATTACACCGGCAGCACATGAATATTTAAAGTGTGATCAGGAGAGACCTCCATTATGTCAGCTACCGAGCTGTAATGTCACGGCTGATTATAAGAGCGACGGTTCATGTGTTGAGCTGTTGAGCTGACAAAATCAATCGCCTTGTGCTGCGAACGCAAACAGGAAGCTGTCAATTCATACTCAACGACATGCCTGCTCATGTACAGCTCTGTCTCCACACACACACACAAACACGCTCGTACACAGAAGAAGAAAAAACAATCGGATGAAGGGGCTTGAAAAACATATTGGGAAAATCATTGCTGAAAACCTCAGGTGATTTCTTTTTCTCTTTTCGCCAAAGATTCAATCCACCTTAACACCATTCTGATCCGTAGTCGAGCCCCTCATGGCAGCAAAAGGTGAAGTGCAGTCAGAAGCCGTGCCACTTCCTTTACATCACCGCTGATCTCAGGGGCACTGCCGCAAATGAGAATTTAAACTTGATGAATTATGGCGCCAGTCCACGCCGTGTGCTCCTCCGCGCCTACATCAATTTAAGTAACTTCACACACACACACAGTGAGAATGGACTTTTTTGTTAAATGACTTCATGCGAAAAAATTATAGCCATGAATTTGGAGCCAACACCAGCTGTTATGAAGATTTATCGGCGTACTTAATGATAATATACCGCCGCGCCTCGCCATATCTAATGCAGAGGCCACCGTAGGTCAGCCAATGAGATTTGGGGTGTATTGTTATTTCCTCGGCCCGGTGTGAAATTAGGTTGACAGCAAAATCAACAGCTTCCGTGATCATTTCCAGGTGTCAGCTTTAAGGTGGATACGTCCTTGGGGAACCATAGTTGTTAAAAAATGATTTCAACCACCGCTGACATAATCTGTTTGTCGGTTTCAGAGCAGTGAAACATGACTATTCTCACTGACAAATCTTTCAGACAACACAATTACTATTTAATAGAATTTCCCTATTACGTCATTCAAAACTATTGCTACATTATATTCTGTTAAGTCAACAGATCATTTTCATAATCACACAGTCAGCTGTGTTCAGTTATTATCTCAGTCAGGAGTAGTATCCGCAGGCGAACAAGCATTCACACAAGGGCAGGAACCAATCTGGAGTCCAGCAGCTCGAGGCAGTATCTTTTGTTTTCTTTGGCATACGGGTAGCAGATTGGCTTGAGAAGGAAGGTTCAACTGCGAGCCAATTTCAAATCTGAATTAAAACTCTGCCTTTATTTCCTTTGTTGCATCTGGGCCAACTTACAACTATAGGGCCGGGTGACGTGGAGATACTAAATAGCATGATATATGCGACCAAACACCTTGATATCGCTATTGGGACAGTGTTGTAGTGTTATTGGTGTTTTTAAAAAAGTATTATTATAAGTATGGTATAATAATCATCAGTAATGTGGATGTAATGACAAAGTGGGTAAAGGCAAATAATACACTAAAACACTAGAACAGTCTGGTAACATTAAATCCCTTTACTGTAATGCAGCCTTTAAAACAAGGAAAAGCCAACATTTATGCCATATAACCATAATTCAATAACTAAGATGATATTCAGCCTCTTCGATATATTGCCGAGCCTTATTACTGCACTGTATTATGCACTATAATTGTATTTTTGGTGCATTCCATTTGAATTTCATTTAATGTATTTTATTTCATCTCATTTTAAAAACGTTTAGTGCGTATCGTTTTTGAAATGTCATCTAAATGCTTCTCTTTGCTCATGTAAAGCACTTTCATTATAATCACTCTTGTGTTTGAAGTGTGCTTTACAAATACAGCTGGCGTGCCTGAAGCTAACTAAACTTTGTCACACAGTATTAAAGTGAGTTAGTAACAGCGTTTATGGTCGCTATACTTCCATTGCAATCACTTGCAGATAGTTTGATAACATAAAAGTCGAGTTGGCATGAAAAGGTTTAGAGTTTTTGTCAATGTTGGACTCAAAAGGTGAGGCTATGGCTATTTCATGGAAGCACTATGTACCTGTACTAGTGCAGACCTATTACATATCTAGAAACATCCTCACGTCGAACATAAAACACATGGCACCAATGTCTCTTTCACAAAAATGAATTTGCGAGCACTGCTTGCACGAATATGTCGACATCTTTCACAAATGATTGTCGCTCCCAAATTGCAGGAACATTTGCAAGCCCTACAGGGCTGTTGCAAGAGGAAATTATCTTGTGTTTCAAATCAGAGCTCGTTAGTGTTGCAAATTTGGTGAAATGGGCCCTTGATTCTCAGGTTGCAGGCGTGTTTGAAAATCTCCTGTTGTCGGGAAACATTTGTGACAAAATGACTAAAAATATGGTATTCTAATGAATATGTGCATTAGACATCCTTTGGTTTTGGGTCGAGACATGGCGAGATTTAGCTGATTCTGCACGGAGGATGATATTGTGAGCTTTGCATATAGTAAGAAAGATTTTAAAATGTACAGAAGCAGAATGAGTCTGACCCTCTGGCGGTAAGGTCATTTCTAATTGTTCAGCTTGAGATAGAGATTGAGAGAGAGAGAGCGAGTCGTCCACTAATTGGAAGATCGGCGGTTCAATCTTCTCCAGTCCGCACGTCAAACTGTCTTTGGACAAGATACTGAAGCCCAAAGTGCTCTCAATAACTGTTCCAGAGTGTGGGTGAATGAGCATTTCATTCGGGTTAGGTTCCAATGGGCAGGTGGCCCCTTGCATTGCAGCCTCAGCTATTCATTTATCACTGTGTGTGTGTGTGTGTGTGTGTGTGTGTGTGTGTGTGTGTGTGTGTGAATGTTGACATGTAGCCGAGCACTTTGAGTGGTCAGAAGACTAGAAAAGCACTATATAAAAGCAAGTCCATTTACCAAATGACCCTACCTCCAGAGGGTCGGACTCATTCTTCCCGCTGTAGCCAACAGCCTCATGCATTTTTAAATCCTTCTTACTAAACGCATAGCCAATTTATCACATTATTATCCATCATGCTTAATAATTACTGCAGAAAGTCACCATGTCAGAACCAAAGCTGCTTCACTACATTCCTGGTCATGGAGAGAAAACAAACCACTGCTCCTTGTTTTTCCATTTAGTTTTTCTAAATCTTTCTGTTCTGGTTTTAAAGCTGAAAAAAATATATAATAGAAAGCGGTGCAAATAGCCCTGCTTTTTTAACTTTGTTTTGTACAGATTTAAAGAGCACATATTCTGCAGCCTCACACTTGTGGATTACATCAAGATCTCCAGCTGTCACACGAGCTACGGAAATATTTTTATGCTTATGATATAAATGTCATCACCTTGGAAACTCAATTACATTTAGGTTATTAAACAAATTAGATTAACAAATGTTTATTTATAAATAGAGAACGTGGGTTAGAAGCCTAGAACATAAGCCAAGATGTTAATATTTTTATACATATAAATATATCAAAAAACTAGAAACGAAGTGAAAGAGCAGGGAGAACGGTTTTCCTCCTGTTTCATTCACAGCTTGACGGCCACCGGACCACGAGCTTGTTTTGGGTGTTTGCTCCAGAGCGTGGGTCAGTAAGGATTGTCCCACACAAATGAAATGTCTTTCATTCCTTGCGTTGCCACTTCAGTGCCCTGAGTTTAGCACACCGGAGTGATGATGTCTGTCAGTGCTGCCTCTGATACAGATGATGGAGTTTAAATTGTAACGTATGTACAGCAGATGGTGATGAGACTTTGAATCACATTCATCTCCCAATCTATATTTACTAAACAGCAGCAGAGGCCCTGAGAGAGAGAGAGAGAGAGAGAGAGAGAGAGAGAGAGAGAGAGAGAGAAAAAAAATCCCTACGCCTCCAACGATGAATGTTCTCCAATGACCGTTTTCAACAAGGATACAAAGACGAGTATTACAGCAAATCTTGGAGCTAAACCGGCATATATTTTGTTATTTTCCAGTTGTTTATTTGTGTAGCCCTTGAAGTGGAAACTTTTCAGATTTTCAAGCGGCTTTGTATCATTGCAATGCCGGCGGGTGAGCGAGGAGCTCTGGGCGCTGGTGAAACGGTGGGAAGCCAAACATACTTTTATTTGCACATACCACCCACATCATAAACTATACAAAGCCGGTTCAAAATCTGCAAAGTTCTCCTTTTAATCACAGGACTCCCATACACAAAAAAATTTAAAACCATAAATTAAAACGACACCCTCAAACTTCAGGAGTTGAAATCAGCAAAAACAAAGTGAAAACAATTGGCAAGCTACTCCACGGTGGGCTTTAATACCAGCACTTAAGCAGCACGCTCCTCTTATTGCTTACAAGGTGATACTGTTAAGATTCGGTCTACAGGGCGCTCCAAGTGGGCTCTTAAAAGAACTCAAGATTTTTCATCCTGGCACGCGCAGCAGTCATACTGAGCCACAAGCAACAGCAAGGAAGCCTAATTGAACTCTCTGTGATTCCCTCTCAAGGGCTATTCTCAGTGCTCATTATCTTACCCTTGTCCCCGTAAAGATCAGATGACTTCGCTACGACTTTGAACCTCCCTCTCCAAGCAGGTTACTCGAGCTCCCTTTGTCCTTTGATCTCTCTCCCTTCGGCTTTTATAAATAAGCCGGTCTGCGTTTCTCTCTGGAGGCGCAGTTGCATCACCTCAGACAGCTGCCAGCAGTGGCTCTCCTTAGAACAAAGTGGATCCAGGCAACTCGGCTCTAATCACTTTTGTCGTGCCGTGTGTGCCGACTATGCCCACAGACAGAATATATATATATATATATATATATATATATATATATATATATACAAAATGGGAAAGCATTTCAGTGACACTATTATTTTTCTTGTCTTTACACTTGTCATTTTGACTGACTTTGCTCAACATCCTGTCACCGAAAAAGCTTTGTGTGCCTCCACTCCTGTCCATCCCACGCCGAAGGAGGCAAAGGAAGCCGAGTCTAAAAGTTAAAGCCACAGAAATACATTGTCTCGGCACAAACACACCCCGATAGCCGTGATCACACAATCATTGCACTGTTGGAATCAACATTTGCTGCGCTCTCATCCTTGCTCACACACAAGTCTGTTTGCTTAACATCAGCAACATCAGCAAGGGGATCTCAGCGGTGGATGCTGCCTTGCAGATGGCTTTTTCTAGTGTGGCAAGTGCACATAGTCTCAGCTATTGAGCTAAATATCACATTTACAACTATATGTATTTCCTGGTATATGTAGCCTCTAAAGTGACACGCGCAGCAAAAAAACAAGTGCTCAAAACGGTTTAAAATAAGAGCTCTTCATCAGGGCTCTGGGTGGTTCCATATCCAGATGGCATTTGAACTGACACGCTGTGCATTACAAAGCAGAAAGAAAGAAAAAAGTGGCATTTAAAGAGAGGAAAAGGGCAATGACTACCTCTGTGACTCCGCATCGATCTCCCGGTGTCTCGTCCCGGACAATCATCGCCGAAAAATGTTTCCCTGACAAGCGCGTCTTGCAGTCTTTACGCATCAAAAGCAAAACTTAGGGACGACGTCTAGGTGGGTGTTTGTGCGTGTGAAGCATGTGACACCATTCACGCCCCGACTCCTGCTAACAGTCAGTGCTGGTTTCTGTTAACTATAAAGGCAATCTTTCCTGTTAGTAGGGTGTATACGAAGCAACTGCTAGCTGCGGATTAGCTTAGCACAAAGATAGGAAACAGCTAGCCTGGCTCTGTCCAAAGGTACCGAATAGCACCTTTAAAGCTCACTAAACTCTCAGAACAAAAGCAAATATGCGTATTTCCCACAATGTGGGAACAATTTGACCAAAAGGAGTCATTTCTGCAGGCTTTTTTTCACACATGAAAATGAACACCAAGTGCAAGTTTTACGACTATGGAAAAATAGTGTATGCTTTTCTGCCATCTGTTACTTTGTTCCCAATTCCATGCAAAAACAATGAAAACCAGTCATGGGTGTGTGGAAAAACCCTCGACCACTGTTACTGCGGTGGTTTGCTCTATAAAAACATTTCCGATCAGACTAACCGTGAGAGCCTTGAGCTGCTTCATGTGGTAGACCAAATACAAACACTATGAATCATTTTTGGAGCGGTCATGTTTTTGGAAGGCAGAAGCAAACTTGCCCCTGCTAAGTGTGTAGTGTGTGCCTGTGTTTAGCCGACTCACAGCATCCTGTGACCTTGATCACAACGCCGCCCGAGTTTATTTTCTCACTTGTTTCTCATTCGTCGAGAAGCGTAGCCAACTTTTAACTCTGTGACTGCGGCTGCCCTGCAAGTTGCTTCTTCAGCCGCACAGTGAAAGGCTTCACATCTTTCTGCTGTACCACCCCCCTCTGTAAGACATCAGTACAAACCACCATCGGTCCCTGGGCTTTGAAGTTTGTTTCAAAAGGTACATCAAAAGGCTGCTGGAGTACGGATACATGGACGACACACCTCATTTAGTCACGCAGCATTTCTGAAATTTGGCCCATCAATTTAATTGCTGCGATGGATTTATAGGAATGTAAAGATCACTGTACTATTAACGTCATCTGTGCCTGTACACCGTTTAAAACCTGTACACTCGATACACTGAATGGTTGTCAAATAGATGTCAGAAAGCTAATTTGACAGTCTGAGAGCGTACTACTACATTTAACGCTCTCATTTTCATTAAATACTCCCACTCATGATACACGACGCCTCGCGCCATCTGCTGCAACCTGTCACTCACCTGTCAGCTATATCAACACTTACCTCTCTCTCTCTCTCTCTCTCTCTCACACACACACACACACACACACACACACACACACACAAAAGGTGATTAACTCCCCAGCTTCAGAATCCACTGACAAGACAATTAGTTGAAACATACATGGACACGCACTCCAAAGCAGGATCATGTTCTTAGATAAGCAAATGTTTAATGGGCCGCGGGGAAGTCGGACGCTGCGTTTGTTTTCTGGGAAAGAAAAGATTTCACCGGTGTTAACACAAGTACACATGGCTGCGTTCAAGGCATCCGTGTTCATAAATACCAGCCGGCAATATACAACTACACGAAGACATCTGAATAGGAGACCAATAACGACGTCGTACTAGCTGGCAGCTAGCAAGCACAGTGATTCATTTTTTAAAAAAAAATGACTCGGTGTGGTTCCCAAAACTTTTATGTTGACTTGTGCGGGAAGTTGAAATGAAGTGAAAACAAAAGAAAATACATGTCCCTGCACTGTACTTTGATCCTATTTAAATAAAGGCCACCCTCAACAAAAACGGCCTTTAATCATTTTGTCTTTGAATCTTAACTGGGAATACCCACGGGACTCTGGTGGAGGTCTGACAGAGCTGCAGCCAAAAGTCATTTTCTTGTTCTCTGTAAGCCATTCAGCCCCCCCCCCCCCCCTCCCGAACATAGCGACAATGAGAATTAAGAGAACTGAATGCTAGATTTAATCATCATTTAACACAGAAAGACTTTGAGTCAAAGTCGTATTTCAAAGTACCCTAAGAGTTTATCAGCAGTTTTTAAAAGAAATGGCTGCCAGCTTTTGAAACGCTTAATCTGCCTTCTTCATAAAGACTTTTACTAATGAAAATTTTAAAAAATAAATAAATAAAAATGGGCACAGTCGTTCATCAACACTTCCCTCTCAGAGAAAACACCATGGCAGCCTGCCATGCTTCTGCTGAATCAGTATATCGATGGCCACAACCGGAGTGGGGTTGGGTTGGGGGGGCAGCAGAAAGAAACATCACGCCCTCCTCTCTCCAGAGGCCAACGCAAGCCCTGCTACTCTCCCCCTCTCAGATTCGTGGCTCACCTTGACATTTCCAGCTAATAACACAGGCTGAGGGCTGTGGATTTCTCATGACTTTGTACGTGTGCGTGCCATTTCTGTGATTGAACTAATAACTGAATCTTAGATGTAATTGTGCAGGTCGGCTCAGGATTGCTGCCCTAGAACTCTCAGCAGAATGACTTTGTGTCTCCAGATTTTTTTAAACTTCCCTTTTTTTTTCTTGGATAGTCTGCTGGATGCTTACATTCAGTAATTCCGATTCTGTGTACATGTGGTTTTAATTGCCCGTGATGGAGTCCGCCACTCCTAATTACATTTTGATGTGAGAAACGACGCGTGCATGTACTTCAACGTTGCTGTGCGTAAATCATTGATAGAAGCCTCCCTGTTTATAGATTACTCTAAAGACAGAATTGAGTTTCGGCTGACGGAAACCGCTGCGTCTTCACATTAAAACAGTTTAACTGGTGGTTGTTATTGAGATGCATCCACAGGAAACACTGTATTTGTTACACATGTTACCACCCCCTGCTATTGATCATTAAAATATGTTAACGAAACAAGACCATTTTTATTTTCGGCACTTTTGGGAAGCAGATCATTTGCTATTATTGTGAGGAAGGAGTCGTAGTGTTGGATGAAGAGCTGCAGCTGAAAGACACCTTCAAAACATCATCCGTGTAAACAACTCATTTTACTACGCCATGCTGTTTGGTTGATTAAATCGTAAATGATGTTTGACATTTTGTCTCATACTTATTTGTTTTTCCTGCCAAGATTTACATCAGAACATCAATTCCCCTCTAACATCTGTACAGTAAATGTGTAGCTACAGCCAGCAGCGGGTTAGCTTAGCTTAGCTTGGCTCTGTCCCAAGGTAAAAATATCCACCTAGTAGCACCTCTAAAAGGTACTCCGACACACAAAACTAGTTAATTAGTGAGCTTAAGTAGATGCTGGTTGGCAAATGATGTAATCTTTGGACAGAGCCAGATTAGTTGTTTCACTCTTTTTTCAGTCTTAATGCTAAGCTATGCTAAACTAACTGTATCCTGGCTCCAAAGAAAGTTTATTCTCCAAAATTTTAACTTTCTCTTTATTATTTGATGCTAGGGTTAGGAATGTTTAGAAACCAGCAAGAGTACACTAGATGTAAAAAATGATCCAACCTAAAAACCCAGCTCAGTGTTGCCAACTCTTTTTTCAATGAAAGTAGCTGGCAGCACTAGCTGCAAAAGTTGCTAAAACTAGCGAGAAAGTCACAAAGTCGCCAACACTGACAGCCCGTCCCTTCGGGCCTCCGTCCAAAGCCACTCCTCCATAATTATCATTATGAACATAAGCAACGAACATGGCTATTGTTAGTAGCTACTCAATTTCAACAAATATAACCAAAAAATGTTTTTGGAGGACATTACCAACCTTAGCTTTACGGTCTACTTTTGTTCTAATAGAAATTAAGTGTCAACTTTGAATTTGCAATCATTAATTCTGCATTTCAAGTCATTAACAAGCTGGTTTGTAAAAATTAAACTGGTCATATCTGTCATTATTCGACAATGCACTCGCCCTATCCCCGAGCACTAAGTGCTTTTTTATTTCCTCTATACATTTGTACTGTAAAACACAGCAGCTATTTCAGGGAGTGCTAGAAAGTGTTTTCTCATTTGCTCTCTCTCCTGGGGTTATTGTCCACGGAGCGCATGACGCCTGTAAATGTGTCATCCGAACAGCAGGAGATAACTGCTGTGCTTTCTTGGTTTTCAAGCCTCTGAAGCCTACCTTTGATTTTCCTCTGCTCTCAGCTTTGCATTGATACCATCTGGCAGCAATAGAGAGCCAGTGAGCTGGGGGAGAGAGGAGGGGCGGAGAATCATTGAGCACCTCCGCTGTCTGATTAATCATGTTAATCAGCGATGAGAGGATAGAAGTCCATTAACCTGTTCGGAAACGCCGCAGAAGGCCACGTTTCTGGTGGGGGGGGGGGGGCAGACCAAGCAGAGCACAACCCACAGATGGGGGGGGGGGGGGGCTAAAAACACGGAGGCAAAGTCAAGAGCGGAACATCTGTGCTGATGATGGGATGGGGAGAGCAGAGAAAATATGGATTCATCTCTCCTCCTTTGCAGCACTCACTCGGCCCTCCCACCATCCCAAGATTGAGAAATCTGCCTCTGAGGGGTCATCTTAGTCTACAAAACACGGAAACGAGTATAATTCCATGCTTGGCTGACATGTGGACTAACATCACCGAAATAGCAGCCGAGGTGGCCCGTGTTTCTATTTAAATCATAATGAGCTGTGAGGTTACAGAAGCAGCACACTATTGTGGTTTCTAGTATTTCTCTCGTCAGACGCTTGATTTCTCTTCTATAGCCTGAGGCATCGAGCACAATGGCACCAATATTCCCATTACACAGGCATCGTAATTACTTCCTGTATGTATCTGCAAATGAAAATATTGCATTTTGTCATTTCCTGCTTTTGTTTCTTTGTTGGGTAGTTTTTTGTAGTTGTTGTCTTTATATTACATCCCTCAAGGGTTGCAATTGAGGTTAAGGTAAATTTGACTAAAAGGCCTTTGATGATGCTCTCATTCTGGCGTAATGAACAATAATGTAAGAAAGTGTTTTAAAAAAAACAAAGAGTTGTATGAATCACTGTGTGGGAGTGGGATCATTCTCTTATCATCAGACATAAACATTGCATTCCTAACTTTGCAAAAGAAAATATAACTTGTGAATACATTTACTGAATTGTTATTTATGAATAAAATAATAAGGCATACACCAGCAATTTGGTAAAACATTAAAATGCATGTGAAAACCTTTTGAAAAGGCAGAAACAAATTAGCCAAACTTACACAGGAATTAAACTTCCGGTACATAAACATAGAATTGAATGGATCGTCCCAATTGTCACTGTTTTATGTGACCATTACTATTCCTCAAAGCTACAGCCTGAACAGAACATGGAAGCAGCACTGCTGAGTTTACAGTGTAGAGGGGACTTTGCCTTCAGACTGATATGGATCTCTTTCATGGGGATACGTATATGCTGGAGATTCAATAATAAAATACTGGCAGAAGGCAGCTAATCCAACTTTAAAACAGATCTCTCTGGAGTCACTAAATGTGGATTTAACCACAAAAAAATAGATGGTCTCTTAAAGCAAAAACCCAGCTTCAAACACAAAGCCAGTGGTATCCTTGAAATATTAGAGCTCAATTTTTGTGAACAATTTGTCTCACAGCCAGAAACCCACCGTGTCTTAAAGCCTTAAAGCAATAAAACTCATCCACTGGAAATAATCTGGGGATTTCCTCCAGTTCTTTGAGTTGGTATCAAGGTTCATCTAGCCACTCTGCCCTTAGCTCTGTTGTTTCCACCTTTGGGAGAAGTGATTTTTTTTGTTGTGTTCATAGATCCAAATTGGGGAGAGGAAGGTTACATACTGTAAATGCACCAGCCTCCTCCTGACCAATAGTCTGTGGGGACACAAACTCTAATATTGAAGGCAGCCTCTCCCTGTGTCTGTCTCTTTGCTCCAGTAGTGTCCGTGTGTGGGTGCAGCAACATGCACACAGGCTGAAAACCTCCACAGATGACGGATCTCTCAGGAGGGATGAGCAATTTTTAAAATAAATCACAACAGCTCAGTTACTGAGCGTGGAACGGCCTTTACTTACAGTCGCCTCTTTTGCATTTATGAATAAGTTTGGTTCATTTCCCTGACTTGGATATTTTAACTGTGTATACAGACTAAAGGCAAAGGGATGTGAACACATACAAAGCCCACACCTGACACTTCAATGCGACCTACCTGATCGGAAGATATATTTGGAGGTCAAAGAAGTGGCTGTGAAACAGTTGATGAACACATTTAATTTCTTATTAATTAAAATAAATGACACAAAAGTCCCGTTATTAAAGAATAGCTGCTACCAAAGCACAGCATAATTCTGTGATGAAAACATTTTTGTATATACTTTTTCAGAATAAAAGTTCCCCGTTATGTTGTTTAAAAGCTCTTATTTTGAAACAGCAACATCAGGAATTGTTGGGTTTTTATCAGCAGTAACTTAACACAACTCAGACACTGGGTCTTCGCTGGGCTCCAAAACAAAAATTACTCCATGCTCAGTCTGAATACACTGAATACACTAGAAAACCAAAGAGATGTCTATAATTGTTAAAAAAAAAAAAAAACTGCCAAAGAAATTCTTAGTCAACCAACAATAATACAATTTTCTCAACTAAACTTAGTTCCTCCAAAAATAATCACACAAAAGCACCACTCCATATCTTGTGTTTACCAGATAAGTGTTCATAAGTTTCTTGAAAACAAGCCATGCAGCATGAAAAAAGCATAAAAAACAACTAATCGACAAAAGACATCTTAATCGACTAAGGCCAAAACCACCAATTAGTCAAATGTAGACTAAGAGGGGGCAGCCCTAGATGTGTCGAGCACCATTTGTGTTCATTTTGCCAAGTCAGCTTCAATGGAAACAGCTGTCATATGTGAAGATATCCGAGTCATACTGTCAGAGAACCATAGAAATATCATGTGAAATGTAAGTAGCCTGCATGCCGAGGTATTTTGAATCTGTATCACGTTTTCTAGGGGTTTTTTAGGTTACAGACTAAATGTACACAGTAAACTCATTTAGGTAATAACCGCAACAACTTGTGTTGTAATTTTACCAAACTACATCGTCTGGGGTTACAGACACAGTTGGGGTTAATGGCCGAGTTATTGTTTATTCATCCCTGTGGGGAAATTTGTCCTCTTGCATTTCACCTGTCCTCACTATTTAGGAGCAATGTGCAGCCACAGTGCAGCACCAAGGGAGCAACTCTACCTCTGAGGAAAGCGTTGTGGTCAAGGGCAACTTGGGTAGTATTTGTAATAACTTAAGTGGTATGCAGGTCTTTTGATTTGGAAAGAAACAGAAAACAGAGACATGCAAAAAGTACAGGGCTACGATTTGAAAGCGGGGTCTTTTAGATCTGATTTAAATATACATTTTCCATTTTCGTCAGTACACTGAAGCACCTTATTTAATTTAATACCCAGATATGAGTGGGCCTGAGTTTGTATTGAGTTTGCTTTGCTTGGTATTTGTATCTAGCTATTTGGTTTTGCATTCAGAGTTTTCCCATAGCTGTGCAAGTGAGATGCTATCAACCGGCTCTGTAAGCAAACTTTCCACTTCTGTTCTTTCGATCAGAAACAAAACATCTCACAACAGAAACAGTCTTTATATTGGTGCAGATGAATAGAGGCTTCCCAGTGACTCATTTGTACACACTGCTATGAATAGAACACCCTGCCTGTGAACCTATACCGCAGCACTGATCTGTGTACTCGATGTAACAAAAATATGTATTAATTAGAGGGCGTAAAGATCCTTCTCCTGGTCAATGCTGCTGTGTAGACTAATCACTTTGACCAGCAAAAGCTATTCAGAAATGCCAAGGCTCTATTAAACAGAGTTCTTATCTTTCCTCTGCAGATCTGAGGAGTCCCAGATTACTGGATCGGCTCTGTCCAAGCAGTGACCTCCCTTGAGGCTGTGCAGGATACTTTCATCTGAAATGAAAATTCAATTTTAGGCAACATTATTTCCCACTTTTCCAGGACTTTCAATGGATTAAAGATATTTAAATAAATTAAAAAAAAAGAAGAAAAAAAATCTAAAAACACATTTTGAACAGTTCATATCATATTGTCCCTTGTATTAACTCCCTAATCGTGGTCCACAAATCACAAAGAAAACATAACATACCACACAGAGGGAGCACTTAAAGGCAGCCCAACAGCACTAACAAAACAAAAACCTGTCACTAACCCAACACGGTCAATACATCACTCAATGCTCTGGTTCAACCCCGATATGATGCAGGCCAGGGATTCTGGGCTCGGACGAAAGGGGGCTGGACACTGGATCCGTTATTTATCACCATAACCGTAAAACATGGAGGCAGGCCAGGGAGAAAAAGGGAGGAGGGAGGGTGGGAGCAGTCATGTTAGGAAGAAGCCCATATCTCCATTGGAGTGATTGATGGGGATGAGGAATCGGTCCTGTCATGGTGCAATTACACCAGTCGGGCAGGATGCGTTTGAAGGACATAGCAGGAGAGTGCAGACTGGGAGGATGAAGTGATTCATGCTGAAGGAGAGCACAGCAAAACAAATGATGTTCCGGTCTTGACCTTGTTACGGTGACACGATATCATCTCTCTTGTTAAGTTTAAATGATTCCCTGCCCGGGAGCTTTTTTTTTTTTTTTTTTTTTTCCCTTTTGTTTTTAATACTGCAGTTTTGTTCATTAAATCTCGTCAAAATAGTCATGACCTCATGCCTCACTGCTGGAAGGTTAAAGTCTATCAGCTTAGCCCTTTTTGCTTCTCCTTGGCAAGTCATCAGCTGGTGTGTGTGTAGCTCCAATTTACAGGAGGGGCAGATTAAATATCTATTTTCAAGCTTTGGTTGAATGGATGATTGTGCAAGCATGCTAACACACGTGCATCGGTTTCAATATTCTCAGCAATCAACAATTGGTGGCAGTAACTAGGGATGTTCCCAACGACTAATTTCCACAACGTTTTAGCAGAAGTTTAAACCTAGACTAGTCGATTTGTCTAAAAGTAAGAGAACAGAAAACAGTCAACATTGAGCATAATTAAATTACATTTTTATATATATGGTTAACGATTGTCCGAATAAATATTGCATATATAAGAGCCATTTGAAATAGTTAATCACATTTTTTAATAACCAACGCTTATCTTAAATGCCGCTGAAATCAATTCCTCATTGACCCCTTGGATTTATAGCACACCACTGTTGGTCGCTAGCTTTAGCCTGTAGCGCACATGCTAGTCGGCTATAATAAAAACGTTTATCCGACTAGTATTTCTGGTGCCAGCTAGCGAGCTAGTTGTCGACTAACCTTGGACCTCCCCAGCAGTAATGTTATCAAGCATAGCAGTGCATCAGCAAAAGCAGCGAAGACGACTTCTAGCAAGTAAACGTGAAAACTGCAGGACTTAAAATAAATATAATCTTAGCAAATGTTTTAAGTGGAGAGAAATAAGCTCAGCATGTCTGTCAAACCTCCAGGATACACACGATGCATAAACTTTCTGTTTACAATAAAAACTCCACAGTGCACCTTTAATATCACCAACATGTCACTACGTCCAAAAACTTTATGCTAACGGCTCCATGCTAACATGCGCCCAATGACAATGTTAACATGCTGATATTTAGAAAGTATGTTTACCAGGTTAACCATCTTAGTTTAGCGCGTTAGCATGCTAACATTTTCTATGGAGGAAACTTAACATAAAGCATGAAGGACAAAATCCAACAAAAGGAAAATGGCTTCATCCACATCTGTCCTCAATCGCCTCTTGTCTCGGAAAGCGTTTAATCCGAGGTGATGCTAATGTTTATGCTAGTTTGAGCTCAGAGATGGAGAACAGCCTCCATGAAATCTAATGTAAAAGCTTTCAAAATGTGATTAGGTCGTGTCGAGTCAGACTTTTTTTACACGAGTTGGCAAAAAAGAATTAGAGTTGCATTAAATATAATCTCATACTTTCATTACTTAGCCAGAAGTTTCTAACTTTCCCAAAACTGCATTGTCTCACTGTTGATCCCATCAGCAGTGTCCAAAACTTACAGCTGACCCTGCTGACGGGAAGAGCCCAGTCAGCAGTTCTGTATGGATAACAGAGTTGCAAGTGACCTCGAGAGTGATTTGGGGAATTGGTGGTGGATTTATAATATCCTGTCTAGCCTTCAAGTCCGCTCAATACTCGTCGTTTCTTTCTCGTCTTTTCTTTGTTGCCCTCGTCTTCTCTTCTCTTCCATGTGACACACATCTATCAATTCCCTCTCCTCCAGCATTGCTTCTCCTCTGCGGGAGCTATTCGTCTAAATAAGCAGTTCTGGTGCGACTCAATCTAGTCACACTTATCTATGTCAACGGAAACATGTCAAATGGTAAATAAATGAATATTGATCTTAATAAATATCAACACCCCTGCTTCAATTAGCTTTGAAAGCGTTGAGATTTTTCACAGCATATTAACATCTGTCACTGGTGTCACATCAGTGACATTGCAGAGGATTACCTAAATTGGCCGACGGGGAGGCATTAATTTGATCAAGCACTGAGTTTATGATATGAGAGATCTATTGCCTTCTTTAGAGACAACATCTCCAACATCATCAGACACAAAGAGATGCTACGTGCTGCCTGATGGGCAAAGCTGTAATCAAATTTAGAAAATCTGGATTAGAGATGCTTATGCCTTATCTTGAGTGGCACAACCTTCAGTGACCTCGTGTCTGGAAAAGGTCTTTAAATGTGCATTAGTTAGAATATTAAGCCAGATAATGATCTTTCAGATAGCAGCAGGGACCACAACCTTAAGCACAAATGTAACACTGAAATCAACCGCTCCTGCAATTGTGAAAATATCAGTTTTGCACGGTTAATGTTCTTCTGTTGGCAAAAGAGTATTTAGAAAAAAAGATACAACAAAACTAATTATATTCGCCATGGATGTCCCATGGTTGTGCACACTAACGTTAAGAAGTATTGCTGGTATTTAAAGCCCATTTTCTTACCCATGTGAGTAATGATACAATAGGCCGAATTTTAACAGACCGGCATTGATTTTAGCACCAACATTTCTTTTACGTTGCATTTTATTCAATTTTAATGTAGTTTTGGTCGACAGAACTAAATCATATTGAGCCCCACAAGCACAAAGAGAGCCTCCTGAAAGTAATTCATGTCAGCTCACCTCTTTTTATAGAAATATATTGGCTGGGTTGCCAGTGTGTTGCCAGTTGTATTGTTGCTTCTTGTCCAATTTTCAGTGGGACTGAACATAAATTCAGTCCTTGAATGTATTTTTCCATTGCCGGAACCAAGAATGTCAGCTAACACATAATGCTGCTGAAATTCAAGATGCTGATTGAGAATGCTTTTGACAGCTCCTGGAATAAGACACAGAATATTGTGTTACTGAACATCTGTACATAGCACGCAGTGTATTAACGTAAATGAAGATTTACAGCGAGTCGTCGTGGGTAAATGAGGATTAATTGGTCAAATTTAAAAGTTAGAATGGATTTTATTATGTTTTTAACACGCAGAGCTAAAACTGTCATTTTGGAAACAATGTCTTTTTTCACATGTTATCACCTTATAAATCCAAGCGACAACTTCCTTGAATTGTGATCTCAGCCGAGCATGGAATGGGCCAACACGTCGCTTGTATTAATTCTTTTATGACAGCAGTCTGCCATTGAAGGCCAGTTATCTGCCGCGTGGCTCAATAGATTCGGGCATTAATATGCGACGCTCTTTTAACTTTCATTATTAACCTCTGGGCTGGAGTGTGTGGATGGCGCACAACAAAGAAAAGAAACCCCATCATCCATGTTGAGCCTCAGTGAGAAAATTGAACAGTGAGCTTAGGAAATGAAAAGAGCAGTTTGATAAGAGAAATCACCGAGAATGATTATTTTTTTTTCATATCCCTTATTGTGACCCATCTCAGTGAAAGGCCGCGGGAGTCTGTCACGAGTGATTCTGTTTTCATAGAGTGGTCTAATCCAGGCTCTCCATGCTGTCAGGTCCACTGCCTCTCATTGTGTCCCTGGCCTGTGTTATTATCTACAGCATTACGAGTGAGCAGAACCACATCACCTCATAGTTACGTATAGTTATAATGCATTTTTTGCCGTGATCTGCGCTGTTGAAGAGCGTGACTATGAGCTACTGTGAAGGAGTTCGCCCCCAAAAAGTCCGCAGAGAGCTGAAATGACATGTATAACCTTTCCTGTGTCTCCTCCAGCAGCCACTGATGATGTATTTCCCTCCGGGTTCCCAAAATGAAAGGGCCTCGGCTAACTTAGAAACCGTCGGTGTGTACACTTTGAGTTATATCGGCAGATGCCAATACTGATAGTGACGTTTGTCCATTTGTCTTTTACGTGCTTATAACAAACTAATGATCGTACCCGCGTCACATTAAAGTACCGGCATCGTCAACCAAAAATAAACTGTGCCTGCAGAAAACGAAATACAACTTAAATTACAAATTATATATAAACTAACGTGTCTTGTTTTTGGCGATTTCCAATTTGACAAAATAAGTACAAGTAACAAGGATTTATATGATTTCTTAGCAAAAAAAATGTAATTTCAGTTCAACTCTGAATAGACAGTGCGAGGCCGCGTGTAATGACGCTCCTGACAGGTGTGAAACTCCACAAGTGAAGGTTGCTTAATGTTGTGAATGTAAACGAGAAAAACAAAACCATCCCCGTCAATCATTATTTGGAGAAATCCAAAACACTATCTTTTTCCACGTCTTACTGCGCGCGCGCACACACACACACACACACACACGATTTCAGAGACGGTCTCGTCACCATATCAACCTCGTTATGCAGCCCGAGCTCACAATGGGCTCGGCATCGATGGCAGCCAAAACATCACTCTGCAATCAGCTCGATCGCAGCGCAAGCCCCCCTTATCAGGCGGCATGCGCTGACGGGGCCTGAAGCGCAATCAGATCCACCTTATGAACGAACAAACCCAGACGCCGACTGTCACTTTTAATTTGATCGGGCAAACAGTGAATAAATGGGGGCTCGCTGGGAGTTAAGACTATTTTGGAATAGAGGAGCATGAGAAAAACCCTCATGCAAAGTGTAGCATGAATTATGCCTCCGCCCCTTAAAGGCAGTCATTAGAGCACTTAATCATAAAATATTGCTCCGTGGATACCAAAGTCCTGCTGCACTAGAGCAAAATTTGCTCCCTTGCACGCTTCATCGCAGAGCTTGCATTTTTCACAGTATCAGACCTACTTAAAGGACAACGTCCCCATTTTTTTACCCTCATCAGGTCATTTGTCATCCGTGAATAATTCCTTGAATCTCTCCTCTGCACGCTTTTGAATTATTTAAATTTAAAGTGTGAATTTTGTCGCAGATTACATAATGGAGTTGGGCTTGTCAGTGTCTGAAAAAGTCATCACATCTCATTCCACCTCTCCAACATTGTGCCACGCCAAGCTCCATTGTGTGTAGTGCAGAGGGAAGCATGCTGGTACGATGCAGCATCCCTTCAAGGAAGTCAAAGGGATTTCAAATGGCCTTTTCATCAAAAGGGACCAAAACGCTCTGTTGTCCCTTTAAACTTCCACAGCACAAGAGCTCTGATATTGTCAAGAGCTGTAGCACCTTTTGAGTTCAAAGTGATGTTACGTAACCTACTTTTCTCCTGACGGCGGAAAACATCATCTCTTCTGCCTCGATATATGTATAATATCTGTGAGACACAATAAGCTTAAGTGAAGAGAAGCGATGCTCTGGCAATGCATTTCATCATAGTTTCGGAAACTTTTGACACATCAATTGTTCCTACCAATTAACGGCCATCACAGAAGTTGCACTTTACACCTAGTTGTCAGGATGTGATGTGTGTACGGCTGTGAACGCATTTGTGAAATCCTTTAAACTGTCAGATGCGTCTGCAATAGGAATTCAGTTCAAATCTCCACATGATCCACAGAATGCAGAACGATTCAACACATAATAAATGTGCCGTAAGGATCATATTTCTGACTACAATTTCTGTTTTGGAGGTACTTTTTTTTCCACAAAATGGTGTATTTTCACACCTCTGTTCATTTACATGCACACATACAGACGCCTCCATCTATCTCGGTAATCGTTGAGACTTCCTGCTTCCTGTTATGGTTTGCAGCTGTGCCTCAATGGTTGAATTCAGATTCTGTGATTGTTAATTAAAACGCATTCTCTCTTGTGAGAGGAGCGCCATGTTTAGCTGCACATTCATCATTGCAGTGCTGTGGTGGATTGATCATATCAAAGCAACTTCCTGTGCACTCCGCTCCAGAAACGTCCTGATTGCTAATACAGTTTGGAGAGCGGCGCAAATGCTGCAGCACAGATGAGTGTTTGCCTTTGTTGCCTTGCAGCTGCTTCTTCTTTTGCTCTCAGAGGAAGATGTTTGGTGGAGATACTGAACATTTTTGCGCACACATATTCCTGTTCACATTTCAGCCTTGGAAAATATTGCCGTATGATTGAAATGTCTATCACGGAAATTATTTAGCTGCTCCAGGACGCATTTTAGAATAACAATATACTTGTCTTATCAGGGTAAATCATACAGTGGGGAGTTTTCCTTTTCATCCAAATGAAATTCACAAGTCAAATACAAAACATTCCTCCACAAATTGTCGGTAGTAGTCAAACCGTCCCATCGAGAGACTACAGGCTCTTTATCTTTGCTTTTTGTAGCCTTTGATCACAGCTCAGTCAGTCTGGTAAACAGCATTTTGTTGTCAGTTCATTATCATCGTGAAACATGACATGCAACATGCTTTAAGATCTAAAAATAAAATGCTCCATACCCATTCCTATATCTGCATGTGGGCGTAAACATTGTGAGTGACATCTCCAATTAGCTCTTAGATGCTGTGTTGGTCTCATTTGCATGAAGGAATCTTATGGGTTGCCTTTTGTATGCAGACACGAGGCTAATAATCTTGACATTTTTGGCAATCTTTTGTCATTATTACAATAATTGTCTTTTTTTTGTTCTTTCGTCAAATAGTCCGTTGGCACAACTGAGTATTGTTGGTGATACAGTGTCCATAAAATGTAACCATGAGTCTACAACGTAGTCTATATCTTCACCAGTCGTTGAAACAAAAATCGCAAAATCTTGTATTTATACATAAAATAAAAGACTTTGCAAGTTGATATATATATATATATATATATAATCTCTCAAGACGAGCTGCAGCGTTAATGCAGTGATGCTATTTCGGTTGAAAATGGGGTGAATGAATCAGCAGGCTTCAGCCTGGCGGGACTCCAAAATGTTGGGATTAATTGCCGCAGTGTGGGTGATTCAGCACCTGCACACGACTCAGCTACAGTTTTAGCAAGCACCTGTCTTATGCAAGGATTTGCTGTCAGGAACAAAATACCGTGTTAACCTGGTTTCATAGGAGCCACATTCATGTGAAAGTTCCTGACTCGGTTTCTGCCGTTTCTGCGAGAATCAATTATTTCCTGAGTAGGATTGTGAAGTAGTGGTGCAACAGAGCAAAGAGCTGGAGATAACAAGGTTAGACCTAACTGTGTTGACTTTACTTACACAAAGCAGCAAAAATGTTCTAATTCGGCGACATGTTGACTGAAGTTTGATCATTTTATGAACAGATGCACACCAATGATTGTCCCACTGAAAAGCATGCATCCTCCAGCCAAGCTCTAATACAGCATAAGCCCACCTCCACAACCCCATCATGAGACATTCTGACGGATTTATTAAAGATAGAAATGACTAAAAACCAGACACACGCGTACAAATACTTTATAAAATAACCATATCTAATTTCCTTCTGCCTCTAAAAGTCACACTAGGCAACATATCCAACGTTTTTGAGTAGGATGTGTTCAGATGCCGAGATGCAACAACTCTCTGGCTTCATGCACTTTTGATGGTCCAAGCGAGCGAGCAGGGCAACAAAATCTCCACAGTGCAGGGCGACACCAAAACACCCCACGGGTAAGAAAATAACCTGGGAGCCGTGGATGAAAATGCCACTTATGCAGCGCAAGAGCCCCATGCAAGGTCATAAAAATAGAGCCCTCGGTAAGATGTTTTCAAACATGCTCCCAGGATAAAGTCAGAGCTGGGTATGGTGAGTTGGAGAAAAAAATAAAAATTTGCTGAACAAGATGCCGTTTTAAAAAGAAAATTTTCTTTTATAGATAGATTTATAGCGTGACAGTGCATGTGTAATACAACAGTACATTTTGTATTTGAGAAATGCATTTCTGTGGAACAGGCAGAAACAGAAAGAGGTTTCCTGCTCCCTTAACTTCCAATTCAGCCTCGTCTTAGTTTTCACTATTTCCATCCTGTGTAATGCTCGCGCTGGGTCACTCACTGCAGGCCACTCCATCACTCTTTTACTCGCCGTGATCTCCATGACGAATAGATGTGTTCCTGCCCGAGCTCCATCTTAAACAAATGAATGTGTTCTCTGCAGTATACCACCAGACCGGACTTGTTTGTTTTTTTGCTGAACCGAGTAAACCGCCTCATGGTTTGTCACTGCAGAGGACTACTGTACATCTCACTCCTCTGGCAATAGGGATTTTTCAGGAAGACAGATTGATACATCAGTTGCCCATTCTCTGCTCGCTGCACTACAAATAAGCTGCTTCTATCTGTGCGTAGTCTGCCTGCCTGCACTTGTTTTTAGGAGATGAACCACACACCTAAGCGCCGTTCCTGTTAAATTTGTTATCTTGCCATTTTATTTCCCTAATGTTACACGGACAGAAAAAACACCCGAGTATCTTTGCATGACAAAAACACACTTGTGTTATTGATAGTCACAAAGAGGCTGCAGTGCTGTTGATAGCACAGTTTTAAAACTACTTCCTGCTTTGCTTAATTCTAAACATAGGTCATCTTAACATATGTCAATAAACAACCAGTGCTGTAGTTTCTCTGGTGAGGACAATCTTAATCTTTTCGTTCTATAACAAATAGGTTTTTGATACACTAAGAAACCATATTAAGATAAGAGTTTAATTTGATTCAAGCCTAACTATAGCTTTATATAAGTAAAACACGGTCTGTTTATATGAGAATAAACCATGAAGGTACAGTGAGAAGGACACTATTTCCTAATTAACTCTAAATGAAGTACGAAACTATTACTCAAAGGTGTTTATCAGCATTACGTATGTTCTATTCTACGTTTTCTCGATGCACCTGCAATATCAAAGAGTTCTCCTCCAAAGCTATGAGAACCTGCCATAGTGGAACTTATAAACTAGAATGCATCATTGCCTTTTCATGTATCAAATAGACCTTGAAATTGTATTTCCAGTGGGATATGTTATTGATAATATAGAGCCTTTGATTGTGTTGAGGTGGGGATAGGAGGAGACCGGCTTAATGTAGTAAAAACAATCTCCATCATTGTGTCCTCTCAAGCTGTTCCTAAAAGGCCCATCTGTGTTGCAGCAGTACAAACACTGGGCGAATTGCAGGGGGGAGTCGAGGGAGTGCGCCGTCCCACTTGTTAGCAGAATGACCAAAATGCATCCGCCTTGTTAACCTGCCGTCCCCTCTCCGTCCCCTAGAAGCAGAGAGAGTGTACGGGCAGAGGGGTTGTTCAGCTGAATGTCTAGTCCGCCTGATGCATTGATCCTTTATCTGACGGAGGTTTGTGCGAGGTTACATTCTATGGCCTCGAACACGACTCTGAAACATCGGTATAGCCTAAGGGCGTGTGTGCATATAGCGTTTTTCCTCTGGCAGAAAAGCGCTGGCAGGGCTTTATGAAAGAGCACTCCCGCTGCGCATGGTTTTGTTTCTAAGATAACAATATCTTCACAACATATCACCACTCTAACTGCCATTGTATATTAGACAAGCATCGCCCCTTTGCCTTTTTATTGTCTATTTAGGCTTCTGGGGATGGGACAATATAGGATGATGTCACAGACTGCTGTGAAAAACACTCACAATAAGTTTCTTTTATCGGGATAATCGTGAATATCCTCTAATGAGTGAGTTGAAAAAGCTGTTGAACTAGTTATCGCTGTAGAAAAGTGAAGAATAGAGCCCGATTTAAAAATATAATGATGAACATTATCATGGAAGGAAGAACGGACTCACAACATATTGCTATTTTTTAATAAGTGAATAAGTCATCTATTATTTATGCAGGGCAACCTTATGATTTATGATTACCTTGTTTGAGATATTTTGTTTGTTTTTCCATCCAAAAGGTTGCGTGTTTGTGATGCAATAAAACTTTTATTGTACAGTTTTATATATATATATATATATATATATATATATATTCCAATGACTATCGGGATAATATCATGAATCGTAAGTATTTTGACGAGGATAATCGTGGCAATAAAATGTTCATATTGTCCCACACCGACTACTATCCATTTGTTTGACATCGTTTTTGCATCATGAGCACCGACCGCCTGAAAAGGAGCTAACTAAGAGCTCTGTGATGAAAATACGATTTTCATCACTATTGCATTATGAACATTCCCGATAAACACATTGCAAAAAAGACTGCCTGAAACGCTATAAACACAACAAAAAATCATTTTATATCGGGATGGCCATGGGGCTAAAGACCGTCGTATTAATCATCACGCCGCAGCCTCTCCCCTGCTCTGTGTCGAAGCAGTGGAGGAGCTCCACACACACACACACACACACACACACACACACACAAATGCAATGAAGTATAAACAGCAGATCAGAGAGGCTGCCTTAGACGCAGTGAAGTGAATCCGTCTGACTCTGCTGTGTATTGATAAATCCATGGTGCTGTCCTTGGTGCTGAATTAGCAGATGGATTCGTGATTGGGACAAAATTAACAAAATCAACTAATGACCACATAGGTGTCACAAGTTTATTCTCAAAGAGACGGGGATGTTCTTATCTGGGATATTTGTACAGAGGGGCAGTTACCAACACAAAAACCTGACTGGATACAGTTGGACGACTGCACCAAGGTGTTAGCTCCTGCTAGGGCTTAATGCAGGTGTTGTGGTTAAAAATAAAACTACAGGCATATCAATGCATTAGGGAACAATGAATCAGTGACATCAAAGCATGTGGTTTCCATTAGAGGTCTAATCCAAACCCTAGTTGACAGAATTGAGGATTTTAGCAGCACTAGCTGGATGGCGATGCCGGATAGTCGGTCCAACACTTTCATATTTCTGGACTGAAATCTATCAACACCATTGAATGGATTCCTATCCAATTATGACAGACTTTGGTGACCACCGTATTTTTTCTCTAGTGCTACCACTGAACATTTTTGGTCATGCCAGATGATGAGATCCTCTCAATGTGGCAAATTAAAGCATGTAGAGTTCAGCTTTTGAGGAACTTTGACCCGCAAATTGACCAATAGCAAGTCATCTTGACAGTCCAAAAAGGAGGAAGCTAACATTGCTAATTGCTGTGTTGCACAATTCAGTTGTAACCTCCTTTATCAGAGATAAAATTTAAAAAAGAGCAATGCTTTGCCCGACCGGCACTTGTTTTTAGGAGATGAACCACACACCTAAGCGCCGTTCCTGTTAAATTTGTTATCTTGCCATTTTATTTCCCTAATGTTACACGGACAGAAAAAACACCCGAGTTTCTTTGCATGACAAAAACACACTGTTATACCTTTTCATCAATCTGTTTTTACACATATTCCATCTTGAATCCATACATAAAAAACGCTCGTCTGTGGTGACAATATGGCATATTGATTAACAGGAAATGGGATTGTGGTGTCGCAGGTTTTTCTAAATATTGCTAACATGTTTTTAATTCCTTGCAGTCAACACACAGCCTCTGCATACAGCAGCCGTCCTGCCACGCTCTACAGAAAGACAAATAGATACGGCATCAAAAGCACCATTGTGTGAATGCCTTGATGTACCAGTGATTGCAGAGGAGTTACAGGCACTCTTGCGATTGTATTGGAGAAGAGACGGTCTGTAGTTGAAGGGAAAACATGCTGATCTCCCAATTGTTGCCAGATGTATCCATGTTTGCCAATTATCTTCTTAAGTCAAAATCAAATCATCCAAATAATGTGATATGAGCAGAACCGTGCCAACAACTATGATGACAAATGATCAAAATAACATGAAACTAAGCACTGGAGGCATACATTTTACTGTATTAAAGGGGCAACTGAAGTGTATCTGTGAAACATTATCGTCCAGCTAATCTTTGTGCTATTAAGCTCCATGTCCACTCCAGTTTTAATAGAAACCTCTTGGCATCAAAAGCAGCAGAGCAGGTGATAAATTGAGACATCAAAGAGCCCAGCATTAGGTGAGTGTTTTGTTGATGCCTGGCAGCTTCAAGTAAAATAGCCATCATTTAATAAATGACTTGATCTTTTTTTTTTTTTGCTGGCAGTGATCTGTCTGGCTCTTGGCGTCTACCTCTCCATCCGATAATGAGGTGCCTCCAATCTCGCCCAAGGGCTTTTTTTTTTTTTTTTAGCTGCTCTGCCAAATTTGCACTTCTGAACAACTTTTAATTATACTCTGTGGTATGAAAGAATTGGCAGGGCGTTTGACAGTTAACAATAACAGCCATGTGCTTTGGCCCACATTTCTGCAATTATGTCCTTCATCTATATTCATTTTATGTATGTTAAGGTGTACCATTGTTTAAAGATGTGCGTTTGACATTGTTAAAACAGGTGGATGCCGCTAATCTAGCTCTCATTTCCAAAGTATTGGCTGCTTATTAACTGAACATCAGTGGAGTCAATGATGAATAGCATATCAATAGAAAAAGAATGACTGATGATAGTCATTAAAGTTTCATGACAAGGCTTTGTCATTAGGAGATTTCTCCTATTGATTTTAGAGAGGTCGCTGAATATTAATTATGCCAAAGACAACCTGATGATTAAATCATACGGCCAAGCATAATAAAATTTGAATTATAAGTATGTCAGGGAGATTAAATGCGGCACAGCAACTGGTGCAGAACACCCAGAATATATCGATATTAATGATATGGATAACCTTTCATGTTGAAGATATTGTGCGGTGAAATAGCTTTCATAAGCCCTCAATTATGTTCCCCCTCAGCCCACACAGCCCAGCCGTCACGAACAAGTCGGCTGCCTTTCGGTCACATGTGTTTTGCTGTTGAGAGCGCACTCACTGCCCATATGGCGCATGATGGACGTTTGAGCGCGAACACCGCCTTCATAAACCCACGGATCATAAAACTTAAGATTCCCCCCTAAAACGTGGCTGTGATTTCATTAAGATGAAAAAAAACGCAGTCCGCCTCGGTACAAAAGGACATTGCTGCTGACTCCAGCGATTCCAGACAGTTTTACCGCACTAGCACAACATCGTTGTTTGTTGTTAAAGTCTGTAATTGTTTTTTACATTCGGGGGGAATGGTAGGCTGAGTGGGTGTTGTTGATGCCGATGGTTAAACTGCGTCCTCTGAAATAACTTAGCAGCCTGGCTGTCATTATGCTCCGAATAATGAAAGCAAAGAGGCAATATAGCGATTTAAATTTGATCGTTAATCAATGATGGAGTGTTTACAGGAGCAACTGTATACAGCACAAGGGAATAGTGATTATGGAAAATTGTTGTGTAAGAGGGAGTACAATGTGTTGGTTTTTTTTCATTTCTACAATGATATAATTAATTGTAAGACATTATTTTACATCCACCGTGGGTGATTGAGACAGCTCGTAAAACCTGAACCGACATGTTTTATTCTCCTCATTCATTCATTTAAGTCCTTTGTTACACATAAGACAACTAAAGCTTTATTTTAAGCCACCATGTATTCAGAGTGTCCTCTACAACTGAATGTCTGGGAGGTGTCACTCTGCCCAGAAGAGCTGCTAGCCCACCCGGGACACCATCATCATCCAACAGAATTAATGGAGCGTTTTAACGTTTGGCTAAATGTTGTTTCAGAGAGGGAAACTTAGTTGTAGCCTGACAGAAATAAAACGATCAAATCTAAGGTTATTGAATTTTGAATCACATACACGTTTCATACACTGGCAATTTCAGTCTGACCATCTTCTTCTACCTGTGTGGACACACCCACGCTGTCCTCTTATCCGACTCAGTATGCAGAACTATATCCCTCCTCAGAGATCAAACAGGACGCTTCCATTCCTCTATTCTTGCCTCCTGTCAGAAGGGCCGAGCCTGCCTCGTCGCCTCTTTATCTTTCCCCCGCAGCCACCCAGACAAGGCGATGGGCTGCGTCTGTTGACAAATGCTTCAGTTGTTGCCGATAACAGAAACATGTAAACAGGAAGCGGCCAGTGGGCCAGCCTTATGAATGTTTGAAATACTTAACATTCATTCGGCCGTGTGATCGTATAGCGTGATCCAGGCAACAACAGCAGCCAAAGATTTCACACAGTACTTTTCCCAACACCATCGCAGGCTTAACGATGAGAAATAGCAAATGTGACAATTTTGATTGTCAATTACTTGTTTGAGATGCATTCTAGTCAGATGCTGAATGACTGCAGCTGAAGATGCAACAGGGATTTCAACACATTCATCACACAGAAGGCAGATTTTGATGTTTATCTGATCCGTGATTAGTTTTTACAGTCAAGTTATCTGTGTGGGTGAGGGTAAAGTAGTTTCTGGATAGATTTTGCTAAACTGTAGGATTCTTCGTCCTTATTACCACCAACGGATTACAGTGATCTGGGGAACATAAAAATCTAACATTATATCTCCAACGTCCTTGGAAGTCGGCATAATTGATTTTAACTTCTCCCCATGCGTCCGGGATGTCAGTCATAGCAGTGGAAATGTTAATAAGCTCGTTGCTATTCCAAGAGAAAATCCCCTCGGTAGCCTTTACATTTCATACAGATGTGTTGCTTTGTGTCTTGGTCACCAGGCAACACCGTGGCATGTCGTTAAAGGAAACAGCTGCGGTAAAAATCGTCTGCCATTCACTGTTTGCATGAGATGAGAGACAGGGGCACCGCTACAGTTAAAAGCTTGTGAGCACATTGCATTTTTGATGTGAGACCGTGATTGTTGGTATATTACAGGAAGAAGAATGACAGCCGAGCACATTAACCTTCATTAGTGGGTTTAAGGGGGCTAGTCGATTTAAATGGAGTAATCACTGGTGACACCATGATGATTAACGGTAATGAATGTTACTAATGTGTGGCATCTGTCAAATGCATTTTAGGATCCTAGCAACCTTTCCTCTCCCGACTCCGTGTTGACATTTGACCGCCTTAACGACGAGTACACCTGTTTGAGTTTGCTACCTTGTCGCCAAGAAATTACATTTATGTATCTCGGTAGCGGATATGTTATGAGAGAAACATAATGCCAACTGAATTAGTACTTATTAGCCATAGCCGGAAAAACAAATCTCTAAAAAACAACCGTACACTACCTGCTCACCACCAAAAGATTATTGCAGGTTTTAGTATTGAACCGAAACCAGAAATTGTCTCCAACTTAACTGGTGTACACAAAACAAAAATAATAAAAAAAACTATGAGGGTAGAGAACTCGATGCTCATTGGGGCAGCTCTGTGGGGAATTTGGTGGCATGTTTCCTGCAACAAGCTCCAGCACAGCAACACGGTCCCTCCGTCTTTTCTGGTCTCTAGCTGCTGTGAAAATGAATGAAGCTGCCTTCAAGTGCGCTGGAAATGTCAATATCGTAAAAATGCTTTGACGAAAAAACAATAAATGTGAAATATAGTCGACTTGCGCTCCATTGTGGGGTTGAACTTCACAACATGACGTCACACAAATGGGTCATTTAAGTGCAAATGGCTGCATGGGGTTACCATGAAGGTAATTTCTGGGAAAGAGTTGGAATCTCATCATGCACTGTCAGCACATTATTATGTTTTTCAGTTAGCCCTTTTTTCAATCCTGCTGTCTCTGGAGATTTGTTTTTACTTCATTCTCAACACAGGAAAAAGGGAAACTCTGCACCCACCGCAGAGAGAACAAAGTTAATGTCACATCGTATTCAGATATGCAAGCAAAAAACGCGCGTGAATGTATTTTCCCAGTGATGCAATAGCGATGAAACAATCGCCAGCCGTGGCAGCGGTGGGTGGTTGACAGTTATGTCCATATTGACGTATGGTACCATTAAGAACAAAAGCTCTACTCTGCCCGAAGAGGCACGACAACAGTATCGCCACAGATCTGACGGGAGCACACATGTCTCCAGTGTCATCTCTGACCTCTATATCTCTTAGCTCAAGATAGATGCATTGTTATGCCTGGCTTCAGGCTCTAATAGTCCATTGATTCATTCGCAATATGGCCCACAGTCAGCGAGGTCTCTGATTATTTATTTTTTCTTCTGGAAAACACTCTCTCTCCCCCGCTCTCTCTCTCTCTCTCATCTGTCTTATTAAAATGTAATGGCAAACAAAAACCCTAGTCTCCCTCTGATCTGATGGTGAAGACAAAAACAATTTTAAGGGATTCGCGGCGGCTTATAACCCGTGGCTTCTTACGGAGAAAACACTCGGAGGTCTAAGATGAGATAGACCTCCAAATCAATCATTACCGCCAGAGGATTCCTCGCATTAATGCCGGTGCTGATTGACTGACCTCAAATCTTCACAGAGACTGTCAAACAGAGCCATCTTTGACCTCGACGGATGTGAAGTTAGTGTGAAATGTAAGGTTGCCTACAATAAAAACAAAGAAGGTTCTTTGGGGTTATAATAACACGGAAGATATCATTTACCGAGCATTAATTGTGGTGTGGACACACTTCTGTGGAATATGTGACCATTTAAATGCCTATTTTAGATCCCCGTTAGAGAAAATACACCAGCAGCCTCTGAACTTATACGGAATCATTTTCTACAAAAGGTTATTTTGGCATTTTTGCGGAATGTTACTGTAAATACCCGACTGGCATGTGATCTGAAACAAATAGATGGATTTTTCAAGACTGTACTTGTGCAGCTGGCAGTGAAGTTTGGCCCCTCTGCATTCTGGGAGGGAGATAGCTGACCACGTTGTTTGGGGCGGTGCCCCGGCAGTCCTGAAATGACAGATGAGGGAACCTGTGTCCTTAAGGCCCATCTATCGCTGTGGTAGCTCACAGGAGGGTGGAAAAAAAAAAAGTTAACTTAATTGAACGCTTTAATTCTGCAGACAGGAAAGGTTAGAATGGATGTGGCAGCGCCGGCTTCAACGTCTGCCCTTTATATAGAGTCAGGAGAGATGCAATGAGGAGAGGAATCTCATCATTTAGCTTCACGGCCACTAGCTGCTGTGGAGGGAAAGCAAAGTCAATATTTGGAAAAATGGAAAATGGGGTCATTGATGATTATTGCATTTCGTTAATTAATTATTTATTGAGGTTTTTTCCCCTTTTACAAAAGTCTTAAATGCATGGCTGCTTTGCACAATGTTCCTCCATCTCTTTATAGATCGGTTACTTATTTAACAAAAGTTCAAGCTACAATTAATCTGATAACATAGCATTGAAAATAAAATACTCCCAAAAACATATTTCTTCCACAAAAATAGAAAATTGTTAACAAGAGACAAGAGTCCATGCCAGTCTTCTAGCGTGCTGCTGTTTAGGAGGTATAATGTTGATCAAGTTTACCATTGGTTTGCATGTCAGAATGCTAACATCTGCTAATTAGTACAGCAGAGGCTGAATGGACTCAATGTACTTCTGACCTGATAATGCCCCTAGACTCTAGAGAGTAAACCCTGAGATCAAAGTTAATCAAAGTCATCGTCTGGAGCTGGTTTTTCAAAATGATCCGACAGGATTGGATTGGTTGGATTGGACTAAATCTTGATCTGATTATTGAGCATTTTAAAGCAGATCCAAATATTTCTGATCTGGAACATTTGGATTCAGATTTGGTCATAAAATCCAACCTTTAATCCGGATTAAAGGTTTAATGCAGAAATCTGAATCATTTTGATGAAATTCAGGATCATTTGGATCCCACCTTAGAGGTGGATTGGACCTAGACTTCACTTCTCCCACGTATCGTTATCCAAGATGTTCATTACATTCAAACTCCTAGTTGAGAGTGCTTTTAAAATATGAAATAGTTTGAAGTAAGTATGGAAATGTTCCTGTAAACAGCGTGCAGCAAATAAAGACACAAAGTGATAAAGGCATTGCGCTAAAGATTAGCAGAAATCTTTATTAAAACTATGAATTGCTTACAGAATGGAAATACCAAGGACTGACAGCAAAATGGTGCTGGAGCTATTTGATAAACAATGTATGATACAGTCACAGCGGGCATGACGATGGTCCGAAGAGATCGATGTACCTCCCATACACAGGCTTCTGTCAACTTGCTGCAAAACTGAGATCATTTTGATCCTCGACTGAGAAAAGTCTGATTTCATGATCCAGATCATTCTGATTCAGAGAGGTTTGCTGCTCATGAGAACCGAGACAATCTGTACAAGATTTCACATTGGAAACAAAAACTAAAATCATGCCAGAGTGGAACTAGAGGAAAAATCAGGGAATCACCAACGTCAGCAGGACACATCCTCTGGGAAGCATGAATGTCTGTATACAAGTCTGTGCTAATCCATTGTGTAGATGTTTATATATATATATATATATATATATATATATATATATATATATATATATTTCACTGAAACGTTAAACTGTAGGTGACACTAAACACTGTCGGACCATTTTTCTCCAAAACACGACTGCTGTGTTGTTGACATTGCTGCTTGGTGAATAACAGGTTCCTAATTACGCGACAACCAACACATTGGTTTTCCACAATGTAGACTTCATGGGAGGGGGAGTTTGATGGCAACCATGACAGCCACACACGGTAATAATTCCAGCCTGCACACGAGGCAAATAATAAACGAAAATAGATCACGATTTCTACAAAGTCACATCTGATGTTTTTGAAATGCAGATGGTTGCGAATGGCAACGTAGCAACGGGTGCTGCAGTTAAAAGCCGTTTGAGGGTTTACTTCTCATCCAAGAGCTGTTATTACTGATTATTTTATAATTGTTAAGCAGTCACAGGAAATTGTGTTTTTTTTTTCTTCCTTTTTGTCATTTAATTTAATATTGACACGTTTAAATAAAATGTATACATGACGCCCTGTGACACCCTTCACTGCCCACTTCTAAAGATCTGTTTAGCATAATCCGCTCACAATCACTGCTTAGTAATAAACCTGTGCAATGGACCTGACGTAATGCTTTACTGGATGATACTTAGCAGTGTTCACACAAAGGACAGGAGCAAAGTAATGGATGTATTCCAGTAGGCCATGCATCCAGGGCTTTGTGTGAGTGTTCTGCTGTGTAGGACCCCTGTGAGGAGAAAGGTTAATTGCTGTCCCTGCGAACCAGTCAGAGATGGTTAAGTTGGCCTAACACGCCCACGGCAGACTCTTCCCCCGAGGCTAGGTCTGAATTAGAAGAGGAAAAAACAACAACAATAAAGAGCTGTGGGATGAGATGTTGCACACGTTTACCCTTCATTCCAAGGCTGCCCACTTTTCTCCTTTTATATACATGAAGTAAGACAAGGTCAACAATGTTTTAAAATCACAGAGGTACACAGCCCTGAAGACATGTGACCATTTAATACAACATCCTGCATGAGAGGGGATTTCCATTCATGAGAACACATGAACTTAAACACAACGTACGCTGTGCGCATCTTCCCCCCCACCCACCTCTACAGAAATGTGATCCCCTTGACGTTGCCTGCCTCGGCCATAAATTGCACATGGCCTGTTGCGACTCTAGCAGGAGTTATAGTTATTAAAAAACAAGGTTGTCTGTTGGTTGGAAAGTGGAAACGAATGGCAGACTCCTGTGTTTAGGTGCCATGTTTTGTTGGTTCATTCATCCACCCCAACTAATCTATAAATTGATTTTGTCACTCTAACGTCACATGACCCTTTTTTTGCCACTTGAACGTCAAGGTAAAACTAAGTGACGTTTTAGGAACACTTGCTCTGCTTGAGAGGACCCTCTACGTCCTGTAAGCAAGTACAGAAAAAAAGATCAAGATAAGCAGCAGCGCCCTAGTCAACACAGTTAGTTAAGTACGGCTTTTATGTGCAGAAATTATACAGTATGTATATCATTCTTAGCATACCACAGTCTCCACTTAGAGGCCCTACAGTGTGTCACAGGACAAATAAACTGGCATCTATTTCAAGATTTAGTCGGCTTATATATCTGAATGTTATGTAGATGGGAACAAAATCTATGGGAGAGAGAGAATATATATATATATATAACCCTAACCCTGCGGTCTAAAGCTGAAAGTACCTTTAGTTTTTTTGTTATCAGTCTGGCTGCCAGCGGCAGGAATTACTGCTCTCCCTCTGAGGCATGCTGCCCAAGGCAAATTAGGTCCCCGGGACAGTGTTATGGAACATAATAGACTCAATGCATCCATCCCTGTGGACATCTACTCCATACCCAAATTGCAATAGTGCAGCCACAGGAAGAGATGTACCTGTTGCTAAAGCCAGTGCAGAGAGCTTACATGACACCTCAGTGTTTTATAAACAAAAGTAAAAAAGTGAGAACAGGAAGAAGCACATTCACCTGGGGCTTACTGGGACACCACGTTCCCAGCAGATGCTGCACTGCCAGTGGCATTTTTCCTTCCTAATAAATTCTTCTTCCTCTCATGTGGCCAGAAGCAGGGGTTAATACTCCTCTGGGTTCCCTGACTGTTTTTTTTAAATGTAGAAAGGAGGCTTTAACACTGGATAATTTATTGTGTACAGTAAAAAAAAAAGAAAATAGGGCAGTAAATTTAAAGGACAATGTAGTCGGCCATTTATCAAAAGGTACAGCCGACTTCTCTGCCAGACTTTCCATTAATGTTAGCCTGAAGCTCAGTCCTGTCGAGGATCTCGTCGGGTATTAAGCCTTAAAATTGTTTAGGTTTTGGAGCCGTGCTGAGGGTTATAATTACTAAGGCATCATCTCCACAGGAGGCAGATGGGAAATAAGTGAAGGTTAAACGGGTTTCCACATGTCTGCGCTTCAGCTAAAGAGTATGGATCTAGACTAAAATAACCCAAATATGAAGATGATTTTAGATAAAGTTATTCAACGTGCTCAAATACTAATCACTTGCCAACATTGCTGAGTGAATGCCAATCACCCTATGTAACAAAGACACTCTGGTGCTTTGTTATGGAAATATCAGTGCCTTTTCTTTTGGGATCATTTCTCTCTGCACCTCTGTTTTACATAATCCACCAGCTAATTCCTGGCATCAGGGTTTAGGCGGTCCCTTCCACTGAAAGGAGACCACTTACTGTAATGACATCATGTGCAAACATAATCTAAAACACCAAGCGCAGCACATCCCTAATATAAACAATCTGGATGGAAATAAAACCTCAAATAGTTATCAGCTGCAATAAAAGCCATGTTGTTCCCAGTGTTTGCATTCGTTAGAACGCTCCATATCAAAGAACTTACTGTCACATTATATCAAAGTTATCCCCTGAAAAATTAAAGCTTTTGCTTCCAGCATTAATTTGTTTGCAGTCGTGGATTATAACTTTGGATGACTAAACTTCTCAGCGGTGAATGCTAATGACATAAACACATTAAAGCCTCTGGATCCTTGGCTTGAAATAGTCAAAATAAATATACAATAGCAAAGTCAAGCATACACAAAAATCGGACTGAAATATAGACGATTAGGAAACCTTGTTCAAACAGTTGGCTGCTCAAACCTTTTAAACCACGTACACTTTAACTCATTCGATTTCTTTTTTAGGCGAGATGATTAGAAAGAATAATCAACTAACAAACTATAACTATATCACCTGCAGTATGCTGCTAATCGTTTTAGCATTTTCCATTCACTGGCATGGAATGATTAGCACCAGCTTTTGTCATATTTGCAGAGATTTGTGTTTTTATTGATCTATACCTCCCAGACTACGGTTTATGTGTTTACTTTAGGCACTAGAGATGCACGGATTGCAGATTAATTCGACCTCCTCTGTAAATCAGCGGATTGGATCCGGTCGGAAAAGGCGGCAATTGAGAGACGCTTTGCACATTTACGCACAAGGAACAGCAGCGTAACTTTATTGATTATTTGAAAAGCAAAAAGTTGACGAGTTTATAACTAGTTTTTATACTTGTGCTGGTTAAATGTCCCATGGCATTTGCTGCAGTGACATTACTGCCTGCAGGAGATGTTGACAGTTACTGAAAGCAGCCGCTCTCATCATTGAAGTCAATAGTTAGAGAAAACACATCAATGCAATCCATATTTTGAAAAGCACCACAGCCTACAGGGACTAGTAGAGGGAGTGAAACGTCCATGCGAGTGCGGTTCTCTAAATCGGAGAAAATAATGAATTTGGGTGGGTGGCGAGTGGAAGATTTATTTGTGCACGCAGATTCACATGCCGTTAGAAACGAACCTTCAATCTCTAATATGCATATTAGATCCCAAATGACATAATTAAGAGCCAATACTGGATTTGCCCTCCCAGGGGCTTTAAAACAATGTCGAAAACCTCCAAATATTTTTGCTTCATTTGAATTATCGTTGTCCGGCTACAGTCATTTACGATGTCACAGCTGTTGCAGAGACCCACATGGCAGTTGGTAGATATGAAGTCACAGGAAACACTGACACTCAAACTTGGTAACACAAACCTGTGGTGTGTGGAGTGAATTATAGTTGCTTTTATTTTTAAAGCAACACGGAATAATGTTAACATGATATATTATAAAGTTAAACTGCGATACACTACATGATTATTGGGAAGAAACAAATGGGACCCCTAGTTCAGCCGAGACATTACTTTGTTGCTACAAATGGTAATCATATGCAGTTGTACTTGGCTGTGTTAATCTTTTCCCAGTATGTTCGAGAAACCCGTGTGTGCAAACATGACAGACTGGCTCTGAGCACAGATGCAGATGCAAAAATGCATATAACCTTATTATAATGAGTACAGCTAACACAGGCCTAATGTTTGTGATATTGCATGAATATATACCGAAATAGTGCGAGTTCATGAATACTAATGCATGTGGAGAAGTGTATAGCTTAGAAGCAGTGGTGGATATTTTACAAGTACACTTTACGGACTACATAGAACATCTAGACTGCCAGGACTACTGCATGGATTTATTTAGAAGAAGCAATATGGTAAATTCTCAAAACTCACCAGAATCATATTCAGTAGGCGACATGTGAGAAACTCTCTCTGTGCACTTAAGAAAAAAGGCCACTTTCTTGACAAGAGCCCAGACATGCGCCACTGTTAAATTGAGGTCCCTTTAGGGCCAACCATTGTCTTGCAAATACACTTCCATGAAGGAGTACATGTTTAAGTCGATGCACTTTGTCACTGATGTGAAATGAAAAGACACTTTCCTTCCCTTCACTTTGGTCTCACATGACCGTGGAGATTTACAGTTTACAGGCAGAGCAGCAGAAGAATGGACTGAAAGGAGCAGTTTACTGTCCACATTACAGTCCCGCTGGAGTCCTGCGCTGTCGCATGACATTTTACAATATACAGTATATTCAGTGTTTTCTGTGAGTCATTGCGATGTCAATTCCGGATTAGTAAAATACTTTTTAAAGAGTTTAGCTAGCAGCGTGGATCTAATGATTCAGGTCTGTTGGTCTATCACGTTGATCCTTTGATCAGAAGGTTGGTGGTTCGATCCCCGGCGAGACACTGAACCCCACGTTGCTCCCCAGGCGCTTCAAAGCAGCCCATTGCTCCTATGGAAGAACCTTGGTCACAAGTAAAAATCCTGCATGCAAGTAAAATTATAAGTATTAGCATCAAAATATACTTAAAGTACCAAAATGTATGCATTATGCAGAATTGCCCATTTCAGAATAATATATATTATATCACTGGATTATAATTAATGACGCATTAATGTTCTCTGTGCATCCCCAATGTCCATTTATTTAATTACATATTTAAATCATAGTAAAAGAGAATCATACAAGATGTTTTTCTTCAATAAAATGCCTTAAATAATCAAATTGAGCTTTTTTCTTTTTATCCAATTGATAAATAAAAGTAATAGAGAGATAAATAAACTATCAAAATTGACTTTAGTTGCAGCCCTCGAGCTAATTAGTAAATGTTAGCGTGCTAGCATGCTAGCACGCTAACATTTACTAAACTAAGATGGAGAACATGGTCCATGTTAAACCTGCTAAACATCAGCATGTTAGCAGTTGTTAGCATGTTGATGTCTAACAGGGCTTCTGTGGCTGTGACTTGTTTGTACATATTAAACCCGTATTAGGTTTTTAAAACTGTTTTTGGACCCCGTGATTCAGTCAACGATCATTTACATAACCTTTTAAAACGCAAGCGCTCAGTTTGTGGTTGTAATTTCACTCTAAAAGGGAATTCTTAATTATCTTAGTTGCTCTTCTCTCCACTCTCCTTGGCATAAAGTCGCAATTTCTATGAGCGTTTGGCATGAATGTGAAGTATTCAGATGTTCCCTGTGGTATCCTGACACTGGGCATTGTGAATATTACACAAACTAACAGTGGGAGAGCAACCAAAGTGATGCCAAAAGAACATGAGGCTTTGCTTCACTACAACTTTGAATTATAGCCTCTCGCTACAGTTCTGTCAGCTCCACTTTGAAGTAGAGAAGCCTCTGGTTTGCAGCACATACCAGTTCAGACTTAATTGTAAGGACCCGAACAAAAACCACAACGCATTTCTGAGACATTTTTAGCGAGCTGGTATTTCCGGTAAAGCAAATAGCATGAAAAGAATGTGTCTGGTACAACGTTTAACTAATTAAACTTTAATGGGAATAGTATTTGCTGCAAATAACAGGGCTGGGTGAAAAAGATAAGACAGGCTGTTTCAGACACATCACTCATCTAGTGCACAGTGATTCATCTCACCGAGTAATATGATGCTCACTCATTTGCATATTTGATGCTGATGTTGTGTTTGTTTACGGTAATGAGCACTTGTAATTGGATTTTAATTCATTAAGCAAGAAATGGGCGATTGGTGGAAAAGATTTTTTGCTGTATTTGTGTCAGTGGAGGCATCAATCTTCATGTCGGGGGGGTTTCTCGTGCTGAAAGGTGTCTCTTGTTTCCAGCGTGGCGCCCCGAACTAATGTGATTTCAGCAAACGCAACACCTCCTTAAAGAGCTGTTTAGGGTTGTCTGTGGCTCAGTTCAATCAAATTAAATTGTTCGGCTCTCACTTGAAGTATCTCCCACTTTGCGCTTCAATTCATGCATCATTTGTATGTACGATGAATCCTCTCTGCCGCCCAAATCGATGTAGCCACACAGCTTCCAGCGGCTGTTAGATGAAGATCTCTCACTCCTCCCCTCCGCCGCACCGCTGGAGAGTTTCAGCAACATCAGTGGAAGACGACCAGGAGAGACGCATTGTGCCGTGTAAATTAAAACCATTGTCTGCGGCTCCTCTCGTCACAAAAGAAAATTGTATTTGGACGTACTGGCACAATCTAGACTGAGATAACCAAAATGAGTTGCCAGTTATGTTAACAACACTTGGTACGGTCTCATATTTGAGAGAATGGAGTGGGTTCTCATTTGAATATGAATTATGTGATGGACATTTTAAAAGAAATGAACACAGAATTTAAATCACTAGTCTGACTAGTGCAGCCACAGTTTGTTCTACCTTTATTTATTCAGATTGGACCAATGAAAGTTTTAAAAAGGAATAGTTTGATAATTTTGAAAGGGCATTAATTCAATTTATTGTCGAGAGTTAGATGAGAAGATACCACTCTGATAACAACATGAAGCTGGAGCCAGTTGGTTAGTTTAGCATAAAGGATGATATTAAATAGTGTGAACCCACAATAAAGATAACATCCACCTACCAGCACCTCTAAAGCTCACTGTACTTCCTCTTGGTTGCTTAATCGGTATAAAACCAAAGTGTACAAATGCCAAGTTGTGGTTTTACAGGAGTTATGTTTTATATTACTTAGCCAGGAGCAGTTACTTGTCTTTGTTCTTGGCTAACCGGCTGCAGGCTTCATATTTAACACGAGAGAGGGATCAATCTACTCATCAGACGGATTTCCCAAAACATCAAACTATTGCTGTAAGAAAAATATCTTGCTGCACAGATTAGAAAACCTTGCACTACTCATAATGTCTAGACTAGTAACCCATTTCTTTAGTCAGAGCTGTATTTAATAGCATCATTTTTTTCAGAACTAGTTTTTGTTTCCCCACTCAGTCTTTCCTTGATAACGGATACATGGATGATAGATTGGTAAAAGCTTTTCTACGAGTGTATTTTGAGTCAGAATTGATAGTAAACGAGTTTCTTTAGTATCCTTTCTCAGGTTTCCTGGCATTTAACCTCTTCTGGTGATCCTTTGCTGGACATTTCTGTTTAAAAGTCAAACCCAAAAAAACAGCGCCTGAATAATCTTCAGATGTATAAACACCAGTCGCCTGCAGCGACGGCAAATTTGTGCCTGAAACATTCGGAGTGCTGCATGACAAGAGGTCAATATCTAAGGACTACACGCTACAGCTGACACAATAATTTGATTTAAAGTACACGGTTATTGAATGCTTACTGATTGCACAGTCCTTGTGCGAGCTTTGTTGGGACAATTTCTCTTTACTATACATGTGAAATTAGGGTCGTGACTTAAACGCAGAATCAGACAATGTACTTCAATCCTTTAATGTTTAAAAGAAAGTCGATATTCCAGTGCAGGTTGAATTTTCCTCAAAGCACGCGTGTCGGGGCTAAAATCCAGCAGTATACCCCTTTAACACACCTCTAGAATCTTGTTTCCATGTGGGAATCGGCTTATTTAGAAAACCTTTCCACCTCACGTAGATCAGATTAGAGCGCCCGAAGGCTTTCACACACACAAAAGATATGCAATGCTTTTGCCGCCTTTTTTCCCCCCAGAAAACACAATGGTCTGAACTCCCATCCTCTTAACAAGAGTGAGCCGAGGCTTCCGAGTGCAATAACAAAAACCGGCAGCTCGCACTCCCGGCTCAGGTTGCCATGGCGATAACGGTGGAATCTACAGCCTCTCCTTTCGCCGCGTGGTTAATTTCGGTCATTTTAGCGCGAGAGGTAGACCTCGTCGGCGATACCGCTGAGCTGCAGAGACGGAATTAAATTCTAATGACGAATGTGTTCACTCACTACGTTCAGCGTGATTGAAAGATACAGAGAGAGTGGGGGAGGGGGGGGGGGGGGGAATGGAGGGGCTTAGAAGTAACAAATTACAAACTCCATCAATCACCTTCATATCTTCTCATTTTCTACGACCATGCCACAGTCATTGCAAGCACAAAACCCCACACCTTATTACCTCAAACATTTACAGTTGTTACTGGAAGTATTGAGAAAATGTTGAAATTACTTTACGTATATTGTGAACAAAATCTTTGACCCCATTAGAAGTCCTGTACCGTACCATCGACATACTTTCCTTCAGCACAGACCGTGACAATAACATCAGCAGGACTGAGGGTACCGTATGTTTGCGCCACAATATCAACATTGGCCGCCACATATTGATTTTTTGGCAGATGCTATTAGAGCCCAAGTGTCAGAAGCCAACAATATTATTTGCACCCGGATGGAATAACCATTTACACCCAGGTGTGTATAGCGTGGCAGAGACAAGCACCCAGGTATCTGTAGCCAGCAACGCATTAGATACTGTATGTGTATATGTAGCCTGCTGTAGGATACGTATGTTTTTCCTAAACCTAACCAAGTAGTTTTGTTGCCTATATAACCAAACTGTTATTGAAAACGGAAAACAAACGGTCAACTCAGTGTAAAAATATGTTCCTCACAGGATTCATACTCCTGTCTCTGACCCAGTCTCAACACAACCTATTCCCTACACATACTTTGTTGCTCTATACAGAACTACTGTTGCAATAACTATTACTACTTCTTCTAGCTATTGCTAAATGAAGTAGCATAAACTCAACCTGGCTGGGTGTAAATAGTGGGATAACTGCCATATGACTATTCCCACCCGAGTGTAAATTGACACTTTGTTTCTTCCTTTTTAAACTTAATTTTATTGTAGAGCTGCGCACAGCGCATCGATTCGCTCAGCCTCGCATGCTAAGTTCCTGTGTTTTGCTCGCTACCCGCTGAATAAAGTGAGGGGGGGGGGGGTGAGCCCCAAAGTTTGCATCAACTTCAGCCCAGGCTCAATTAAAGTGGGCAGACCTTTAAGGTTTCTCGCTCAATTAAGTACGTACTGAAGATTTGATTGCTTCATTTGACTACATCAACACTGATTGGACACGCAAATAAAAAGGTGGTGAATTTTCCCTTTGACATTTAAACTGCATGTTCTTCTCAGCACTATACGTTTCCCATGTATGGGAGGAAGAGCCCCAGTGGACACCAAACGGTATGCTCGGAGAACAAGGAATGCTCATAAATCATGTTCAATCAGCAAACACAAAAGTTCAATTTAAAAATAAATCCAGCTGCACGGGGGGGCTCCACAGCTGTCTCTTTCTTACTGGACATGTGTAGATACATGCTCTCTGAGGGAGACGTATGGTTGGTCTGAACATTGTTCTACTTCGCTTTCTTTGCCCCAAGCAGCAGTGGAGGAAGTATTAATATTCTGTACTTGAGTTAAAGTAGTAAAAATACTGCATTTTATACTGAAAGTAGTCGACAAATACCTGTCTGAGAACATCGTCTACACTTTCCCCATAATTTGTATATTTATTTATTTAGAAGTATAAAAAGGCATGTTCAAGTAAAATCAAAATAACTGAAATGTGTACTTGTGTATGGTACTTCAGTAAATGTACTTTGTTACTTTCCACCACTGAGATGCTTGGAAAATAAATAAGTGCACGACTTCAACAAGCCAGGTATGGTGCACAATGCAAACAACACATTTCACAGTGACATGCTCTAATAGGGATCACAGTCATAGTGCACATTTGAACATATGTTTATGTAAAGCAAGAGGAAAACACAGTAACAAATCAAAAATGTGCTGCCAATAAATTCTTCACATTTCATAGTCTTTATTAATAAAATCACCTTTTCTCAGCCAAGAACCATTTCTGTTAAGCTCTTGCCAACGAAGAGTACTCCTCTCTCTCGCTCTCTCCTTTCAAAAGACCTTACGGATGATTCAAGTACAAGCTGAGTGTTAATCTTACAGTCGATACTGAGACATATTCAGCTGTTGGTACAGCATTGTGGTTAGCAGTCAGGTGGGCCTTTCCAGTCCTTAAATTGAATCACAATAAAATTACAGAAGTGGACTGTTGTCATTACGGAAAGCCGCAACAAATTCTGAGGTAATTCCATTAAAGAGATAGTACTCCATTACTGATATTATGGATCAAAGGCAATGAATAAATTATTTATTTATGACCCGTATCTTCGGAGACTGCACTCTCACAATGGCCATCGAGGAGGCTTGAAGATCAAGCACGCTTGAACCCCCCCCCCCATACCGGCTCCCTGGGCGCTCTTGAATCATCAGGCCTGATAAAAACCGCCAAGCTCCACAACCATAAACAAGGACTGTGCTACTTTTAGAAGGTGGCAGTGGAGACAGCATGAGCCATGACTCCAGGGTCCACCACTAACTGGCCACCAGTCCCGTTTCTCCTCAATTATGTTCAACCGGCGCTCCCAGTTGGGAGGCAGCGTGAAGCTTCACAATACTCCACTTGCATATACATCATCACAGCATTCTTACTTCAAAAGTTGGGTGCTAGCATGTAGAATATAAATGCTTGACAGAAAAGAAAAAAAAAACAAAAAAAACGCTGCACTTTTGATACAAGGTGTAACATTGTGATAGCAAAGAGAGGCGAACAAAGATACGGCAAACATGACAATCTCCATACGCAGCTGCCACCTTGACTGTGTGGGATTAATGAGAAATAAATAAATAAAGTCGGATGTTTCGCTTGCAGCCTCACCCCAAGGGACGTTATCAGTGCGACAGGCCTGGCTTGATGTCGCTCTGAAATGTCAGACATGCAGACACCGGTGCCGTGGTCCATTCTTAATGATTCGAGACACCAATCAAGTTTGCACAGTACCTGCCAACTTCATACTCTTCCTCCGAAAAAAAAACACATAATGGGCGGAGAGCGGATCGCTGCTTGCGGAGGATAAAAGGAGATGGAGTGCTAGTTTGGGAGCCGACATGAAATCGAGGAAATTGCCACCATCTCGGAGATACTCTCGGCGCAAAGAGGGGGCAGATGCAAAGACTAGCGCTGTCACATGCTTCTTCTGGTCTGCCTCCTCTCTCCGACATGATCTACTTTCACAGCCAGTTCTTTGTGGTTTGAGTGTATAAACAGATACAATGATGTAGGACTGCTAAGTGTGTGGCACGCATCCGACGGCGTGCCATCGTCGGTAACGAGGGCTGTCATAAATTGGCAGAAACTAGTGGATGAAACATGGGTTTTTCCGAGAGCTTTAATCATTCTATTTTGTCAAGATTGAGGTGCATCCTGTCTCTCTTCCTCCTCCTCCATGGCTCGCCTCTAACTCAGGCCCATTGAAGGAAGTACTCTCGGTTGCTATTTCCGACATGCTAAGCAGAGAGACCGTGGCAGCAAGCCTCTCTGGTTGAGAACCAGCTGGAGGAAGTTTTCTCAGAGTGTCGTCAAAGAGGAGGAATGACCAAATTGGAGCCTTAAATCTTAAGTTGCTCGGATGACATGTTCTTCGCTCACACCCACATGATAACGTATATGCTCCCGGAGGATGTGTAGAGTGGTGAGAGTGTCAAACCCGGGTGGCAGGGTGACCTAGTGATCAAATGTATAAATCAGGAAACCTAAAAAAAAGGAGCCCTGCAAGCAAAGTTTAAAGATTGGCACCTTGGGGAAACAGCTAGCCTGGCTCTTTCTGCCTACCAGCAGCCCTAAAGCTCACGAATCAACACGTTACATCGTCTTCGTTTAATCCAGTCATGGTGTTTGCTGGTGGTTGTGTGACTTACTTGAATCGGGCCCATGCAGTTGCCTCCTTGGGTCTCCATTGCTTTGGTAGATTGAATACACCCAGCCATTAAATTGACTTCTTCTTGAATCCCCCTCATCTTTCAAACTACACAGCCGCCGGTTTATCATTTGAGAAACAAACAAAAACACTTTCATCATTCAGCTTAAAGAAGTGAGATCCACCCTGCTGAAGTGCTCTTCAGCAAGGCATTCAATTCCCTGGTAGATCCAGGGCTGCTGTTATGTAGCTGACCATCATCTCTGCTCTCCCCTGAAGGACAAAGTGTCTGACTGTCTCTGCAACAAGGAGTTTATCTGACAAGGCATATTCAGCTCAACTGACTCAGCTGTTTTACAGCAGCTTTACCCATCGGGACGTTAAATCCTTATTGATGTCAGGATGCTACGTGTGTAAGATTGACGTTCGGATATTCTTACATTTCCCTGTTATTATGCGAGACAACGCCACATCTCGTTCCAAGCTAACCGCTCAGGAGAAATATATATATATTTAGATAAAGCAAGCGATGTCTGAAGCTTTGAACATTCGATATAAATAAACAGGATATTTTTGGAGGCCCTTCTCCTCACATCATCCTTTCAGGTGCCCTCAAACAAGAAATACTTGTGAAAGTCAAAAGGTACGCGGTGACAGAAGTACAAGGTGCAATGTTCAATGTGAACGCCGGCAAATGTCAGACGTTTGTTTGGGAGGAAAGTAGCGGAACATCAGTGCTCCTCCGCTGCAGTATTTCTGTGCCGGTACTGAGGGAGCACCGCGGTACTACTGGGATCAAATGAAGCCCCCCTTTTTTTTTTGGCGCGCATCGAGAACGGCGTATTAGTGAGACTTTGTGATCACACACACCTGAGATGCAAAAGACATGAGAGTCCTTGACGCTCTCGCCAACTTCCCCCCCCCCCCCCCCCCCCCCCCCCCCCCCCAGCCATTTCAAGTGTTTATCTCCGAAACAAAAGACAAAGTTTGAATCGCGTTGGTTGTCTGGAATAAAATGCATAAGTCTGCCACGACAGTGCTGCTACATTACATTCTCAGCTGCGGTGCGTCTTGTCTGGTCATCGAAGCTGTAATCTTGACCAAGTATCACGTTTCAAACCATCGTTTACGGTCTTTTAATTGGCTTCAAAGGTGCTCAGTGGTCTTTGTAACGTTATTTAAAGGTTTAATACCGACATGCTTATTTACATACCGTAAAATAAGAATAAGAAATGCATGACTTCTTACTGAATCACTGATCATCCCAAGAGACAATTGTTCAAATTACCAGCGACTCTGAAGAGCGGGAACACGTGGGAGTCTTCTCTCTAGCGCATAACCTTATGCATCTGCAAACAGTACATTTCTGCAGATAACGTTTCCCTTCTGGAAAATATGTAAATGTGTGCATTTAACACCAACAAAACAAAAAAAAAAAACACAACCTGAGATCTCACATGTTATCTGCCTACGCTGTGTGTATCAAGTTCTGCCTCTGTGCTGAAGCCTGGAAATAGCCGACATTTCAAACGCCGTGTTTGCGACACGCTGCAATAAACAGGGGAAGGTAAATACTTTCTCAGCGCAAAAAAAAAGAAATATCTGTAAAAAGCTATTGTTTTCCTTCTTCCGGCTCACTCTGAACTTGCTCGTTATTATTTCCACTGCTGCCTGAACGCGGCCCTCATCATGTCCTCAGGCACAGAAACCGCAACTCAGCCTCTAATATACACTACAGTTGACCAGCTGGCCGCAAGACTGTTGAACTCACTTTTTTGGCCAAATAAGCCTGTGCTTCACTCTAATCCGCCTGGCCCTTGTGTGTGTGTGTGTGTGTGTGTGTGTGTGTGTGTGCGCGCTCCTTGGCCTGAAACCCCAGCATGTTATCATTTCTCCTCAGAACACTGACTAGCTCTGCCGTCCAACTGGAGCGGGGATCCCTGGGCCCTACAGTGCTCCGAGTAATGCCACTAATGAGCACGAAGAGGCCTAGTAGCAGGGATCAATGTTCTCAGCTGTGACTCGGAGAACCGGTTGCCCCGGCCTGACCGGCTGCCTGCCTCCCTGCATGCACCACAGCCCTGCTGACACCAGCACTGCTGCGGCTGTCTGGGTGACTCTGGGTGTAGATGTTCCTATAATCACCTGTTATCTCTCTCAAACCCCACACCTGAGCCGCTGATACTGTGAACCACTGTACAAGTGCTGCAGCGGCTTTCATATGGTGCCTTCTTGACTCTGCTGCCATTATGCCCAGAACATATTCTGGCACATTTAGTACTTAGTACTCCACAATACGACGACTATCTTGTACTCCGTAATGGATTTTATTGGTGATGTTGATTTTACCGTCTGCTCACTGCCAGCCCTCTTTTGTATGGCAGTGCTCTGCTCGGTCTCTTGTTGCCACACTGCTCAGCCGGAAGCTACACTGTCACTTGCTGCTACTGCTGCTATTGTTCATAAAGCACTTAAAAAGGCTCGCCACCACCCCCAGCATCCACCTATAGGCTCTGGGTCTACCTTACCCTAGAGGGAGTTATTAATGTCACTCCCCACTCCCTGCTGTCTTGAGCTGTGGTGTCTTCTCGTGGAGGGTGAGCCTAGACTTTAAATATCCACTGTACATATCCTACTGTGTGTTCAGAAGCGACGCGTTTGCGTGAAAACGTCCCGCTTGTCCCAGAGCTTTATGAACCTGCTTTATAATAGCACAGATACAAGAACGAACCGTGATCAAGTGACACTTACATCACGGCATTGGCCAATTACGGTTACGCAGCTGGATGCGGTAGAAAAAGGCTCTGCTGTTTGAGGGAATTCTCAAGAAATACTAGGATTGTGCCGATAGTACATTCAAGTCTAGTTAAATCAACAATACAACGTAGCACATGAGAGGAGGTTGGAGTGATGGAGGAAGCTGAAGAAGTGTAATCAGTCTGTAGTATATAATGGCCGCACTGTAGACCTAGAATGATTGGAATGTTCGTCAGAACATAGTTGTAAAACAAATAAAAAAAACACTTTAAAGCCGCTAGTTTGAGTAGAAAGAGTAAGTCGTTAAAACCAAAGATAAAAAAACAGCGAAAAGCTAAGGGGAATATTCCAAAAGATAATTCACATCATTTTCTACCGCTGAAATGTTTTTCTGATGTCCTTATTTCATTATTGTGTCTTCTCTGACAAGCTGCATAGCTGCATAAAAATAAAAAAAACATGCTCGGCAACATTAATTTAATATTCCAGCATCCAAATTCTCCTCATGGTTGTTTGCGAGTGATGTCTTCAAAAAAGCAATAATGCATTAAATATGAAAACTTCAGTTTTATCAGTTCATTCCTACTGACACAGAGTCCACTCGCCTTCATGTGAAAGAAAAACATGGAAATAATGACCTTGGAGTAAACACGGTTCATACAGCTTTCCTCATAGTTGCATCATTTGATGTCCAAAAGTATTTTCCACAAAACAAATATCTGACTGTGAACACAGTTTGAAACAATAAAAACAAACTAAAAATCTGTCGCACCACGATGTAAAAACAGCCACTTGCATCAGGGCCAATTTCAGAATGAATTAAGGATCTTTAAGTGCCTCTCTGAAAAAAACAGATTGCGATTCCACTGTGCAGTCATATACTGCTGAATCATCGAGCAGTTCAAGCGGCTCACATAAGTGGGTGGATGTGCGCTCCATGAGTGGACTCTCGCATTGGAAAGAACAAGGGAGTGAAGCTTGAAACACTTCACAACATCCATTTAATTGTGCAACATGTTGTGCTTTAACTTTTCATGACTGCGTCGGCCAGATGTGTTGCTCAGAGGACGGAGAGAGAGATCATTAGAGGAATTACAAGAGCAGATTTCAGATCTGAATTAGGGCTGGGACAATTTTGTTGACGTAATGTATGAAAAAACTACCAACAAGAAACAATATGGACACTGCAATGCCACATAAATGAATTCAACAGCAGTAGGTAGACACATCACAAATATATTTATGTGAATCCAGCAGAAGCTACACCCACAAACACGTTAAAGCAAGAGAGCCTGCACAGTGTTTACACACCAGGTTCCACTAGGAGTATATTAGCATTCAGTATTTGAGCTTGACCCAGCATGCACCTGTTGTTCGTGAAACACCGTGGGCGTGTTTGATGTGGGTCACTTAGAGAACTCGCAGGGCAGCGCATTAAATCAGCAATTAATGCTGCAATCACATGGAACCAGGCAGACGGTGAGCGGTAGACTGTAGACGGCACCTTCTGGACGGCACGGGGAGAAATGAATGGCAGCAGGCGGGGCCGGGCGATATGGAGAGGAAATCAAATAGATAACTATATTTGACCAAATACCTCAATATTGCAACTGCGACGGAAGTGTAGGGTTGACTCTTGGTGCTTTTATAAAATAGTTACACAATGAGATTTTTGATAAATAATCATCTGTAATGTTGATATGACTAAGTGGCAAAAGAAAAATAATAGAACAGCTGCAACAGTTTGGTAAGATTAGCACATTGTCACAAAAACAATGAAAAACAAACACTAATACAAAATCAGGGTGACGCATCCAAATGTTAAAACTAAAACTTTTTTCAGCTTCCCCAGATTTATATCTAGCAGCAGTTTAAAGGATTGAAAGATACAAAATGGGATTTAGACATCAGCTCACATGAAACAATATGTATCTAGAAAGCGACCTCCACTGTGGTAAACAGCCATGTTAGTTGACATTTCCCCATCCATTGATCCCATCATTGGTTCGACCTTTCGGGGTGCTTTGGTCTGACCTACACCGGGGCTCCACAGGGAGGCACAACACCACCGAGCCTCGCACAAAGCGGCCTCCTATCGATCAGCCCTCGCCTAAAAATAAAGCCGGGGCCTGGAAATGACAGAAAGGCAAGCAAGCAGAAAGCCCTCGTCTGCTAATCAATGACGACCTAGAATTGTTAGGTCCTGAATCGATATATAATGCTTTTCCCCCCATGATCTAATGATCTTTTGGTCGTGTCTGCCTCAGACACTCTTGAGGAGTGTGGGGACAAAATATCAGGTGGAAAATAAGAGTCATATTTGCTTGTGGTTTTTGAGGTATTTGTTGGTAAGTTGCTTGTTGTTTTTTTTTGCCGTTCAACACAAATGGGTTTAGGGATTCACGCTCGACATACCCGCGAGGGCTCTTGACGTCACACAGTCAGACACTTCCCTTCTGCTGTTTATCGACTGTCCGTTCACATCCATCATTCTCCGACGACGCGGATGAGTTCGTGTCCTTGCGACCGTCCGAACCACAGCTTTAGACTCGCCTTTCTGAGCTCTATAACTAATTTTCAAAAAAATGTGAACTTTCCAGGCAAAGTAAAAACTTAATAGGCACCGAGTCCGATTAAGAGTTTTGAGGTGTGTGCTAACTGGTCGTTTTTTCTTTATCTGCTCTTCAATAACTCTATTTTTACGTTCCCTCTCACTTTCCATTATTCCCCGATTCTCCCCCATCTTCCTCCGTCTCTTTCTCTCTCCCTGCATCTCGCAGCAGGAGCCCAAGCTCGCTCAAGGCTATTCGCTATCTGCCCCATATTTCTTTCCGGTGAATATTATATCTTGCCTTTCAAGTATCCTTTTCATGCTGAAAGAGAGGGCCTGTGTCCTGCAGTAGTTTCACCCGCGCTCTTTGCAGAGAAACAACTCTGCTTGAGACGGAGTGGCAATCTGTTTGCACATTTCAGGAGAGCTTTTGATCAGAGAATGCAGATCAGGATTATGAATTTCCACCAACAGGGGGGCTCATGAAAAAGGCATGAAGTCAAACTGTGGTCATCTGGCATGGAGCCACAGATGACAAGCTTCAATTTAAATGCTGTGAATATTTACCGTGGCCTTTGTGGCTTTATAGATAGAGGAGGAAATAATGGGTTTTTCCCCATAGTAGTCTGTTTCCTTCCCTCTCTGTCCATCTCCCTCCCGTTCGGTTTCTCTCTGCGTCATTGCCCAGAGTGACAGTGATTTAAGCTGTCAGACATTTCAAAGGCCCAAAATTCTCGACTTAGTGGCTCACATTCAGGATCGGCGTATCCCACTTGTTTGCATTTGACCAACTTATAGCCTCTGGTTGCGTTTCCTCTCCTCAATGCATGAAGGGAATAGTCCAATCCATTTTTTTTTTTTTTTTTTTTTTTTTGCAGATAGCAAAAGGGTGAAATGGAAAAAGAGCAATTGAGGAATATGCTAACGTCAGTGATTATGGAATAATGGATAAAAGGGAAAGGAAGGGGACAGCATCTGAAGAGCAATCTATAGCGTATTCATAGAGTTATATTTAAATCAATATATGTTTATTCGTAAATGTTTTATTCAACAGGCACATTCTCTACGGAAGAGAGAATAAGCAATAACTTGCATTTGCAATGCTTCGGCTGGTGCATTAATTCGGTTTGACACCATCCTGTGCACGTGTGCGTTTGTGCGAGTGCATGTTCATGTGCATCCCACCATGAATAGATGCTGGGATTGACAGTGCATCAGTATTGTGAGGGAGTAAATGTCATATACATCCGGCTTCTGATCAATCATAAGTGCTCATCGAGATCATATGAGGCTTCCCAGGACTTCAGCATACATTAGGAATACCCATCAAGCTTTGAATTACACCTCGCCAGCATGACCTCTGAAGGGAAAAGAGACATGAAGAGAGGGAGGAAGAGTCAGAAACCGAGACGGCAGCAGTGACTGTGACATAAATAAGATTTGGGTTAAAAAAAAAAAAAAGAGCCATAAATCATTTAGTTTCCTACCACTCCAAGAACTGATAAATCACCCATTCAGCGTTGTGTGCTGTGGCGAGCCAAGGCACCAGATCTGGGTTGGGATTCAGCCGAGACCAAATCTGGGTTAGCGAGTGATTTAAAAATGCTGAAACCGCTGGAAATGGGCCATTGATAGAATCCCGTGTTCAGCACATACTGCAGGGAGACTGGGATACACACCGTCTTGCTATAAACTGAGAAGTCTGACTGAAATTGGTCCTAAAATGTGTCTTTTACGTTTATTTACTCCGTGCAGCAGCATGATACTCTGCAGTTTAAGACTTACTTTATCAGTTAACCTTGTGTTTTGTTGACACTGGCCTTATACATCTCCCACACCCTTCAATGCTATGTGTAAAAGTAAACCAAATACAAAAGTTGACAATTAACCCTTCCTTTTGCCACAAACCATACAGCATCGTTAATTAATAACCAAATATGGAAATAATTTCATAATTTTTGTATGCAACATAGACTACAAATATAGGGAAATAAATATTACACAGTATTCTAAAACTCCAATTACACAACTCTAAATAGACTTATTTAGGATTTAGGACAGTTAAAAAGTAGTTTACACTGACAGATACAGTGTATGGAGATCCATTGTATCCAATAAGCAATTGACATACAATTTAGAGATAATAAAACAATGTTACAGAATTATATTGTATGCTTTTAGAGCTGTTGGGGTCTCCAGAACACAAATACGACATTAGCAGTAAAATAAGAAAGTGCTTTTAATGGCTAATGTTACACAGAAATATATAAACTAAGTCCTAAGAAACCGACTGTAACCAGTGGTGAAGATTCAGAACCTCTAACGTCACTTGAGTAAAAGTAACGTTAGCAGTAAGTAACGCAATACCACAACATAAGAAATACTCTCAGTGGCGTTTTCAAGTGCCATTACACGCCATCCACGTTTCCCACACAGTAGACAACACAATATAAATACACTGTGCAATACAATTATTCGGTCTGTATATATAATATTTTAGTTATTGTGGATTTTCTACTTTTTTACTTGTTTAATATTCTTTACTGTTTTAATACTTATTTATAATACTTGTTTTTCACTATGTCTCTTGTTTGCACTATCCACTATGCTGCTGTAATCCTGTAAATGTCCCCACTGTGGGACTAATAAAGGATTATCTTAGTTTAACACAGGTGGTCATCACACTGGGCACATACCTGCGCTGTACATCCGGGTAACGTTGAGCTTTGCTCAAGCCCAATTTCCGCTGCGTTCGTGTTACGTAATCCTCTCAGGGAGGCGCTTGATATCCTGAAAGCCTGTTCTTGCGCCCCAGGTTCCATCTTCTCCGAATAACAGGCACGGAAATCGGTAGAAGCTCTTCACTGACAGGCCCGTCTGCAGTAACTAACCCTCTAAAATACTGACCCATTGCCTCTAAAAAAGTATTGACTTGTCAGTAAAATGTACTTGAGTATCCGAAGTAGGAGTAGTTGCAGAATGGCCCCTTTCAGTGTCATTAGATATGGTTAAATTATTGGATTACTGTAATTGTGGATGCATTTACTTGTAGGCCTAAAGATAATTTTATATTATAGGCTAGCTGGTAGAATAGAGCTGATTTAAATTTTGAATGTACTTATCGTTTACCCTATAATAATGTTTTATAAGCTGCTTATGTGTTGTTTTATTCAGCAACTATAGCTATATGCTACCAAATAAAAATAATAATAATATATAGTATAAAGGAGATAAAAGTGTAAAATTAGGTGTACAAGTAAGCCTACCTCAAAGTTGTGTTTAAGCTACCTTTAACCACCATATAAAATATATATGAAGAACAACACTGCAGCTCCTTCTTTCAGAATACATGTACATTTTCTGATGCATTAAAAAACGTATGACTGATTAGAATATATATATATCATCCAGTATGTCATGAGAATGGAGGTCTTCAGTCACATCCTCTCCTGCAGCACATCATAATTGCTGAGGCTGTGAAAATCAGCAGTGGCTCCATGGACACCCTAAGATTACAGTTGATATCTGCTGAAAACCTGCTGCTTGACTTGACACAAATCCAAACTCTGGGCAGTTCTGTGACTGAAATGGACACTGAAGTCATCGCCCGCACCCCCCGGGGGGAGGCCAACCCACTCCTGATGCTCCCCCGGGCACAGTGTGTGGAACCAGGCTCGACCGCTGATGACAGATGGGCGCTGAGATAGCAGAGACCTGCCCTCCCCTCAGACGGTGTGTGGTGACAGCAAAGAGCCACCTATAAAGCACAGGGGAGGGGAAGGGGGGAGGAGAAGAGCGAGGGACGTGTGGACAGAATGATATGTAGGCGATACAGTGCTTGGCAACAGGCTTATGAATCACCCAGCGGTATCAGTCACATAATTCACAAACAGAAGCTCTGTCTGAGAGACACTGCCAGAGCAGAGGCCCGTCATGACATCCAAATTGGTGCCATTTGCAAGTTTGAGCCCGTTTCACCACCTTTTCAATTTTACCAAGTCTGGCTCAATGTTGACAAATGTTTCGCCGTAAAGCGACTTGCAAAATCAAATGTGGAAAGAACGTCTTTAAATCTGTCGGGCCATAAGTGCCCGAGCTTTAAAGCACCCGCAGGGAAATCATACTGTGAGGTGATTATATCGGAAAAATACTCATGTTGATCAATGAAGATAAATATAGGGATGGACACAACATCAGAGCAGGCAGTTAGCTATGAGTATAGCTAGTGGATGGATGAATGGATGTTATTGATATTTATACTTGCACCTTTATTGATATTTTGCTTTGTTTACTTTTTTGTACTGCAACAGCTGCACAACAATTTCTTCAGGATAAATAAAGGCCTATCTTATCTTATTCTTGTCTTAATTTATCTTATCTTGACTTATCTTATCTTGTACAGGACTGCTATCTACATCTGTGGACCATCGGTGGATCTTTGTGAAACAAAACAGAGAATGTTTACCATAGACACGGTATACATACTCCCAAAAAGCATGCATTTTACACCACTTTTATAATTTGACAAAGAAATGAACTGCCTAAATGATGTCGCACTTTGCTATATGGTGCATATTTCAAAGTTTTGTAACGTATGATTTAAGTAAAAAGCAAGTTTGTTTTGTTGTAATTGGGTAAATTCTTAATTTTGGGATGACTCCTTGATGTCATTGTTTATGAAGTATGCACTTTTTGTCCATTTTTTTTTTACTTCAATCATTATAGTCCACACATGCCAAAGAACTACAATACCCTTGAGTGTGATCTTGTGTTCTGGAAAGTTTTACAACTAGAATTTAAATATTATTTTATGAATTTATTTAGTCACATTTCAACCACCTTTGCAATCTTACAAAAGCTTCCAAAGCTGCTTATGTTGCACTGAGTTGCTGCTACTTCCTGGTTATAATCTGAAAATGATTTAAAGGACATAATTGCTTTGTGAACACGTTCCCTGTGGCTGCCCCTGTTGTGTCAAATAAATATAGAAAGTTGTCAGCATGAATATAAAATTAAATATGCGATCCTTTATTCATCGCAGACTGAGCATGGACATCCTTTGGGTGCTTTTTGGGGGTTTAATAAAAGTGTCCACTGGCTCTGATGAAACATGCTTTAAGATGAATAAGGGCAAAAAGAGGAAGTGCGGTGCATCCTAACTCTGCAGCTTTTCCGCGTTCCAAAGTGTCAGCATATTCACAGCGCTAACTCTATCAGGGTGTTTTATTGCTACAAAAGCTAGAACAGACCGGTGATAGCTTATCATTACACCCCCCTCTGAATGATTTCACAGCTCATAGATTCATTTGGTCCAGTGAATAATGGCACGGTATGTGCAGTGGTGCCAATAAAATTCCTGCTGAGGCGCACAATCCAATATTAGTGAAGTGGATACAGAAGTCACACACGCTATACAGCAATCTCCCCCGTATATGAGTGTGTTTCTGTGAGATGTGAACTGAGAGGGAGGGAGAGAGTGTAGCATCCTGCTATGATCACACAAGTGTCACGGCACGACTGTCGCCAATGACTCATTATTCACATAACAAGCTAACGTGGAGGCCCTCTGATCATCTGCTGTTAAGGATTTCAGTGGGAGGCCAGTGCGCACGTCGGCGGTCAGGGAGCGCTTGTTAGCCGAGACAACAACACTTCATTATCACAGAGACCACAGCCCAGACACTCGCGTGTTTGACACTGGGGGAAGCAGTCATCCTGTTTATCCAATCGCAGGCCTACTGATGTCAGAATTTTCTAAATTTAAGAGCAGCAGACAGACTGAAGGGGACATCGTGTAGTTGACGAAATGGCGGGCAGTTTACCGGGGCTGCTGCTTCAAGTCCCTCTCCCTCATCAACACTTTCTCAGTTTTTTATGACAAGGCGGTGTCTCAAACCAGACGAAAGCTTGACTGGCTTGTTCGTCTTTGTCGTCTGAGTTACGAGGAGCAGTTTCTCAGCTCGGGAGCTGTGCGGAAACATCAAACATCTCCATCACTCAGCAGCTCGCTAAGCTTCTCTTCAAAATATGTACGAGCCAACAATTCTCATGAGAAAGGGGTCCACTCGTAGTGATGAACCCACTGATATTCATCCCTGACTCTGCAGTTTATTAGCATCTTTCAGCTGTTCGACTTGGGTTGTTTCAGCTCACAGCTTCACTGTTCTGGTCAAGTCTCAACGCCATCATAGCGGCACAGCTCGACACTCTCTCCTCAGCACCAAACAGCAACCAGACAAAGTGTGGTGACGAGCATGGTGGAGCATTTAACAGGTTGATTTAGAGCAAAACAGAGCTAAAAGTAAGAGTGAATGTGTGGGTTACATTCGTCGTGTGGCCAGAAACACGACTCCAAATTGACGCTAATGTAGGGGGTTAGATATACTATCAACTTAAAAGGTGATCATTTGTCGGTGTTGTATCTGACAGCTAAATTGAAACTGCACTCTTTTGCTCTTTACTCTTTAATAACTGTCAGTTAAAACCCCAGAGTTTTGGATACTACTCACTACACTTATATATGGTGACTTCAAATTCTTTCACTACAATTCAGCTGACACTTCTACTCCTTTCACTGCGTACACATCAACTTATTTTTGCACTTATTTTTCTTTATTCTTCCGTTTCTTATATTTTAATTAACACCATTCCTACAGTTCATTCTGCATCAGTTGCTCCTTTGTTTGCAGCTTTTCAAGCAAAATAACATGCAGCAGTCACTGCATTGCCTTCAGTTTGTATTCATGTATTGACAATTGTTGATAAATTATTCATAAATGCTTTACAATTCAGTGAATGCATTTATAAAACATGCCACTATTAAGTGAAGGATATCGGGTTGGTGTGTGCACACTGGTAGTTTCACTTGGTTCGCCTTTGAATTCGTCAACAGCATCAGGTTCACGCTGTATCCATTGACAAGCTTCAGATATAACAACGTAGAAGTAGCAAGTTCAGTTAAAAGGCGCAGAGAGAAACTTGTAACGTGGCAAAAGATTATTTCTTCAGAAAGCAGAATCAAATGTAAATTAATTAATTTGTAAAAATATATAGACTATACACAGTATATTCATCATACAATCATAACCAATTTAGCTCCTTATTCTCTTCATACCAAGTCATATAATGTTGAAAAAAACTGTCCAGAATAATGCACAACAATGCTGAAGCTGGTGTTTTGCTCAAACATGCAGTGCTTCAGCTGGAGGAGTGATACTCGTGAACATGAGTAGCTGAACCCGGGTCGTCCAGTTGAAGGTTATGTCTGTTCAGGTGGTCACCCGGCTGCCTAAAGTAACCGCTGCCACGAGAGTAAAATAAACACCGGGTTCTTCAAATGTCTGCTCTTTAAGATGCAATCAGAAAGTGTCAAATCAGAGAAACGCTTTGATCCTCTCCAGATTCAGACGGCAATTTTAATAACTATTTATTCACATGCAAAAAGACGGTGTCCCTCCTGCATGCTAATAGGCAAAGAATGGCAACTTTTCAGATTCATTCTGATATCAGACGTTGTTGATAGAACTGAAAAGTGAGACGTGGGGGGGGGGGGGGGGCACCATTCTTTGGCGCTGTCAATCACACTATCAGCCGTCCTCATCAGCTGGTCGTGCCTGTCCAATCGCACACTGTTAGCTTATCATTTTGCTGCTGCCTCCGTTTAAATAAGATTCTCTCTGTCTTCAGTACGTTCATGCTGCTGTTAAGATTGATAGGTTGTTTCCGCATGAGTAGCAGGAAGCTCTGTGTGTGTGTGTGTGTGTGTGTGTGTGTGTGTGTGTGTGTGTGTGTTTCAGTCACAAGGGATAGTAAGTTTTAAAACATTGGGGTTTTTCCAGTATAAAGTGGACGTGGCATCTACCATAAACCAAAGAGAGCTGAGGTTGGTTGCACCCATGTGAATGAGGTTTTTAAGGTGCTTTCTGATACCTGCACAGACCATGGAAATGGACATTTTCCATCGACACTAACTAGAGTCAAACCATAAAACATGGCAGATATGTTTCTACAAAAATAGATATTTTTAAGATAAGCAACACCAGGATTAAAAAGTAAATGAAGAAATTGACTATTCTCTAAGAAGTTCTCTGCCTCAACTTCTGAAACAATAATCAGCATGCTGTCATATAAATATGTGATGCATTGTATTGAATCTAGTCAGCTGCTTTTCATGAGCAGTATCCAACCCAAATGTGATGCAGGAAAAAACTGAACAGCACAAATATAGCCTCGTATCCTTTAGCTGCATTTGACGGAGAAGGGGGGGGGGGGGAATATCTTAGCAAAACAATGTGCAATTTACAAAGAAAGATAAATGGATAAAGCAATGGAGCAGGAGCATCAGCATTCATCCTTTTGGTAGATCGTCATCTTAATTGTAATGTGCTTTATTCCACATAACACAGAGATGTGCAGCTATACTCATATTTTAAGGTCGGCCAATAAAATAATTCCCAGATAGATTTGAGATTTTGTAAAGAAACAAAGTAGAATGCAACCTGTCTGTATCTCTGATGACTGCTGATATAACATGTGCACTTTTTTTTGTTTTTTTGTGTGCAGGCGTCTGTTTCTCTTCCTGTCTCATGCTGCTGTCAGGACAACCTGATTGATACAAAGTAGCGCAGCAGAGGACTCTCTGCCTGCTCGTGACAAATGTAGCCTCTAAGTGGCTGTGGCAGGCTGTGATCCTGCAGGACCCTTCATGTTTCGTGTGAGCGTTAGATTTTTTTCATTAACTCCAGGTACACCGTCCCATCCTAACCCCCCCCTCTCCGTCTGTCATCGTTGGCCAGAGTTGCACAGCTTCTCTCTCTCTCTCTCTCTCTCTCTGAGCAACGCTCTCGCTTTCCGCTCTGTTTAAACCAAGTCCAGATAGGCGGAAACGCATGACAGACAATCTCTGCCCTACTTGCAGCAGCTACACCACACGGGCACGCACATCACAGAGAGAGAGAGAGAGAGAGAGAGAGAGAGAGAGAGAGAGAGGCACAGAGATGTGAAGCCACAGAAGACAATCCACTTTGGGGAAAAGCAGGGCTGAGGGCCAGTTCTGAATCTGCCTCTGGCTGTCCTTGACGAACCTCCGGGCCAGACCCTCCTGGGTGGTCTGAGCAGCGCGGAGCTCGGAGAAGATTTATCTTGGATGCTTGACAACTTCTGCACCACTCATCCGGGCCGCTCGTGTCCCCACAGAGAGCACATGTCACACCGCCTTAAAAGCACCGCCGCTTGACAATGACATTGTGGGGTTGTTTTTCTCCGCTGTTCACTTTATTTTGGAGCAGCTCTGAGGGGTTTTGAGGAAGTTCAGTTTGAGTTTTTACATTTGTTTGCAGCTGTGATCAAAGTTAGAGATATTCCTATTGAAACTTTGCAGGCTACTGTTTGTTGGTTTGGATCATTGGCTGTTTTATCACATTCAAAAATGGCAAAATAAACACAACTCACAGTTACATTATGAAGATACAAAAGCTACACTTATACTGATGTTGACTTAAATAAATACTTACCCCAAAATGACAGGACACTCATCAGACTTGCGTACAATATAATAACCTGGAAAAGATCATGCAGGAATTCAGGGGAATGACAAAAATGGACAATACAGTATTTGTTTAACTTCATCACTATAAAGTATCCTATTATCACAAAAACAGTTATGTGTATCAATACCAGAAGTACAAAAATATATGGGGCTTTGACAGTATATTTCTGATTAAACAAGTAAAATAAATATGAACAAATTTACTTTTTAACTTTATCTGTGCCCTTCTTGCTCTATTAAAGATCAATCACTGTAATCACTGTAACAGATCACTCCTCAATGCTGCTACTATGGGTAGAAAAGGTTGTATAGCAGGATAAAAAGCTACGGTTGTGGAGATGGACAGGTACGTGAAGTAGCATTAATCAGTGCATTATTGACTTTACTTAAATCAAAATATGGTCAATTTATCAGGACAACCTGTCAAGAAGGAGCATGTTGTGGATAAGCTCGTCTCTGTTAACCGTTGGCTGAACTTGTGCCTTTTTTTTAGTTGCAGCAGATGAAAACAGGAAAATTACATTTAGCCGTCTTTGTGAATGTTTTATTGTTTTCATTCAAACATCGAAAATCCTCTTTAGATTCTTTTATTCTTGAGTGAAGCCGTGTCACAAACAGAAGGGAACCAGTTGCGTTTTTAAATGTGTTTTCCACTTGTTTGCACTTTTCAGTGTAGCCCAATGCGATGGTAATAATTCAGTGCAATAACCAGGAAGACTATGACCCAGAAGATTTCTGTCTTATATATTAACAGAAAGCCCAGAGGAGTGTGTTTGGTCCCTACAAACAATAATAGGCCTCCAGCCTCAATTATTGCTTGTTTTTAAATGTGGTGCTGTGCTATCTATCAATAAGAATGCATTTTAAATGATTATTTTGCACCTCTGGGTCATTTTAAGCCAAATAACTGCTCACAATTATGTTTTCCTAATTATGATTATTCCATGATTACATTACAGAGCTCCCTTGCCACAGCCAACCCAACACGGTCTCCGGGCTATTGAGGGAGTGAGGTGACAGTGTCACTGAAAGCAATTAAAAAGCCATCAGAGGGAGCTGAAAAGAAAACACTTCCTATTAGATTGCAAAGTTAACCACTGGCCTGAGCCCAATGTGGCCACGGGAGCACCAAGATGTTATTACTCTCTGCAGGTGCTGTGCTGTTATTCCTCTGTGGTGATGTTGGATACTAAAGTGGGCTCAGTAATGACCACCGCCAGTCCAAAGAACAGCACATCAGGAGCGGTTGTCTCCAATCAACTTGTCATTGTTCACATGAACTCTCAAAGGCGTCTGGTAAATTTTGATTGTATTATTTTTCTCCGCGTGGGGAAGCAGGGGCGAATGCAGAAGGAGACACAAGGTGGGATTGTCGCTTCAAAGATAAAATACAATTACACTGTAAAACATCAAGCATATAAGTCACATGACGCCTCCATGTATGTTCTCTGTGGTCAAGTACAGAACGTCAAATACCCTGACATACAAACTCAGAGTAGAGCATGCATCTCTAGGGATAGGTACCTACCACTGAACAACAGTAGCATACCACTCCAGGGATAGGTACCTACCACTGAACAACAGTAGCATACCACTCCAGGGATAGGTACCTACTGCTGAACAACAGTGGCATGCCACTCCAGGGATAGGTACATACCTCTGAACAACAGTAGCATGCCACTCCAGGGATAGGTACCTACCGCTGAACAACAGTAGCATACCACTCCAGGGATAGGTACATACCTCTGAACAACAGTAGCATGCCACTCCAGGGATAGGTACATACCGCTGAACAACAGTAGCATACCACTCCAGGGATAGGTACATACCGCTGAACAACAGTAGCATACTGATCGGCCACGATCTCGGCGCTACTGGTCTGAGGTTATCCTCATGAGTTCAGTTAAGCCGGTCATTAAAGATTTTATGATTTTATTTGTTTTCTTATAAACATGCAGTACAAACTTGAATCACTTAACATTTTAAAGTTTATTTTGTTAAACTTTGCCATGGTGTGTCTCCTTTTTGTTTATGACCCCATGAGCGAGGTCATAACAGGACCAATTAGATGATGAACAATGAAATTGTTTGACTTTTTGGGAAATACACAACTTCCTTGCCAAGAGCTGAGAAGATTAATGCCATTCATATCTCATGTCTATTTAATATGACACTATACAGCTAGGAGACAGTTAGCCTAGCTTAGCTTTGTGTAAAGACAGAGGGAAGCAAACAGCCTGGTCACCGACCAGCACCTCTGAAGATCACTGATTAACACGTTATTTTTGAATTTCACTAAAACTCGAAGTGTAAAGACTACAAGTTGTGGTTTAATGTGAGGTTATTTTAGGAAGTCACTGCTCCAGGCTAAGGGATAGTCTGCCACATAAGCCCCCGTAAAACCACAACCTTTGGACAGAGCCATGCTAACTGTTCCTCCCGTTTCCGGTCTTAATGCTAAGCTAAGCTACCCGTCTCCTAGTTGTAACTTTATATTTAGCGTACAGATATAACACTGGTACGGATCTTCACATCCAACTGTCTGCAAGATAACAAATATGCCTATGTCCCAAAATGGCAAAACATTTCTTTAATTCTCTGTGTACACAGTATAATAAGTAGAGGTATTTCATGTTTTGAGTATAAATATGTCAGCATCCCACATTGGATTGAATCCGTGTTTTGTTTTGTTCTTTTCTTGTTTTGTGAATATTTGTTCAAGTGTGTTACTTATATGTTGAGCAGAGGATTAAACTAGAACAAATCATGCACAAACAAAAGATAAGAGGACTGAGGCCAAAACACCGCAGTTGATGTGAAAGATAAAAGGATAATATCAGGCACCAAATGGGCAATGAATTATTTAATACACCAGAGTGGGTCCAAACCCTAATTAAACCTAAAACATCATATATACCCTTTTAGCGACATGTATATTAATTAGAGAAGCCCATTAATATTTGAAGACCACCACTCCCCACAACAAGCCAATCTTGAATCTTTGTGATTCTGTGCTGTGATGTAAGCAATTGCTTTACGGACACAGGTACAGTACTTACAGCGTATAATATTCAGTATAATCTCCATAAACAGACAGCCCTGCCCTCTGCTTGTGGCCCCACCAATTCAAAATGACATGCCCCTGAAAGGATTATCGTGCAAAAGCTCGTAACTTAAATAAATCCCACTTTCTTCTTCGCGCTCAGCTCCACATATTTCCAGAGATAGACAGACTGTTTCCCGAGCTTTCCCGTACCGACAGTGTGTTGCCTGGGCGGCAAAAAGGTCCTCACGTCAACAGTGTTGGTGTGCATTAGAAGAAGTGTGTATCAGTGTACATAAGTGTTGTTACTGTGCCATCATTAACAGCCAGCTGGCTACAGTCACGATGAGGGGGTTTGGGAGTAAGCTCTGGACCCAGCAGGCCAGTCACGTAACGTCCCTGAACATCTGGGTAAAGGGACTAAGGCTCAGATTAAAAAACACACACACACACACACACACACACACACACACACACACACACACACGTTGACGGACCTGTTGTCTTCCTTGACTGTGAAAGCTGATTTTTTTTTAGCTCTTTGGGTAATCAGGTTGGAGCATGGAAACAGGCCCCTGGCAAAAAGGTGTGCGTGACGGCGTCAGCACGTCACCTCCTCCAGGAGCAGTTACGTCTCAGGTACTGTAAGTCACCCTGCCCCCCCCGAGGGGACAGGTCCCTTCAGTAAATGACAACCCAGGCAACATCGTTAGGCAGCTGCTGTGTGGCAGCGGCTCCTCGGCAGAGTGATAAGCAGAAAGACTCCAGTGGGAAATGCTTACGGTGCACTTAAAGGTGACAGAGATAATGCGGGCCATGCACTTGTTATTCTCTGCAGAGCTGCGCATCATTTGTACACTCCGGCTATAAATAAAGATTTGTCACAAACCGAGATATGGAGTCCGGATGAGGCGCTGAGCCGCAGTCGACTTGAATTTTAGGATTTCTAATTGACCATTTACTAAACCTCTCACAGGAACGGTGGTTGTCCAATCATGGCTGAGCAGATGTAAATAGTCCTGACTGGTGGGGGGGGGGTGATACCACAAATTTAGGTTTAAGGTCAATACTATTTATAAAAAAGGCAGCTAATCTACTATATATGGGAGAGAAATATGTCAGTTTATGTGAATGCATTATGAATACTTGAATATATTTTAATTTCACTAAAATAATTTTCACGAGACTTAATCACATGCATGTTTAAACAGGCAGCTAACGAGGTGTTTTAAAATGACTACAATGCACCGGTCAATGCTACTTTGGTAGCTTTTTATCCTGCATAATAATCAAATAGAAATTATAATTAAAACTGTGATAAAAAAAATTGTATACATTAGTTACTTTTCCTACAGAAATACTCAACTATAAACATTCCATTGCGTTCCAGAAACAGGGTGTATGTTTGACTCCGCTGTGCTGTCACTTATCTTCTTCTCAGCTGACAGATACCGTCCTCCTGTGTGTGTTTCTTTGATGACTTTTGATGCAGACGCTATAACGGCTTTGACGGGCATCTTCATGCAGCACACAGTCATTTTCACACAACCCCCGAAGAAACATTTTCCAAAATGTCAGGTCCAAACGACGGCAAACAAGTGCCATCAATCGGCTGACAGGCGGCTATTAAACCCGGTTTGAACCGTTGGTGTGAAGTCGCATGCACCAAAAATAGTCTGACGGGAAATTATCTACGTGCCGATGCTGATGGTGGAAACGCACACGAGAGAGAAGTTTAGTGACATCTCAAAAGGGCACATTTGCAGACATTGTTTGCGTAATTAGACGTCGAGGTATTTGTGGCGGCAAACAGATGGACTTTGGCAGCTGCGGTCTTCTATCAACCGTATTGCAAAAACACTGCTTTTCTAACAGGAGTGGGTTGATTTCTATGGCGAGGAGAGCTAACAAATTGAGTGACACAAACGGAGCTCAGAAATAGCCCTGAAATACGGGCTTAACGCATTAACTGAAATAACCATCAATCTCTTCTACCTTGACCCCGCGCGGCACCCCGACGCCATTAAGCGCCTCCCGTGAGTCATGATCACTAGCTCGCCTTAATATGCCATTTCAACACGAGAGACGTCAGAATGAGCAGCAGAGTGTAATTGCCCTCGTCTAGTGCGCAAGATTGTTGGTTCTCCAGAAGAAAAAGAGACGCGAGGCCTCCTTCATTTGCCACGAGATGAGACTCGTTCTCAGAATATATGGCGAGGTAATTGAGCGATGAATTACTTTTTGCATCAGCACCACTCGATGACACCGATTCTGATGTAGCCTAGTAATATATTATCTCCCTCTTTGCGGTAATTTATCCCCAAAATGACATCCAATGGAAAATGAACATCCCCCTCCTTTGTCAGACCCAAAAAAACAACCCTATCAAATTTCCCAGAAGCAACGTATTATTTCTCTCTGTGTGAGGGTCAGTTCTTCAGAGAGCACGGCATGACATTGTGCTTTTTCCCATTATGTAAAGTCACGTCTCAGAGTTTTGACTTTTAAGCGCCGCCGTTCCCTAAAGAGAAGAAATAAATGAGTTTCGCATCACGCAACGCAATCAGTCGCAGTTAAACCTAGATCTCCCAAAATCTGATTACATCTGCTGTAATTGAGTCGACACCTCTACCTCGAATTATACTGTCGAGAGATAAAAAAAAAAAACACATTCATATGTGCGATAATTGGAGATAGATGGAGAAATAGATGTCTAAATGGAGGACAGGCAGGAAATACGTCAGATGGACAAAAGATGCCAGTCAACAAGAACAAAAAAAAGACGACAATCTTTATTTCAATCTTTCAAACCTGTAATAAAGTGTGACAATCTCAATTCAAACCCAAAGGAGGAAGTTCGGCAGAGAAAGGTAGGCAACTACAAGGACCGGAAGGCAAGGCGAGGGCATGGTTTCCTTTAGTGCAGATTCACAGTAATGATACAGATGACCTCTGTATATTAAAAACAGCAGGTGTGCTTCGGTCGAGCAGCCTAAGTCGATCACGTTACAAGATTTACTGAGCTGCAAAAGCAGGATGAAACGAAGAATAACGAATCTTATCATATCACTGTTACACTTTAAGAGTGTGGGGGAGGATCACCTTTACACAACGATAGCATAAACTGCTCAAAACATTCATTACTATTTCAAAGTATCCACCGAGTAGATCAGCAGTTAGTTCAGTTGTCGTTACGTGAGACGCGATCAAGTCAAAGTGAGGATGTGGACGCAGGACTGAGACTTCCTCCCTAGGTCAGGGATGAACTTAATGCTCATTCATCACCATGTGTTGAAGTTCCCTCGAGAGAAAGCCTGTTACAGAAGCTGTCGTTGCTCATTTCAAACTTTTAATTACTCGTCAGCTCTGTACGTTAAATAGTATGCAGGAATGTTTCGGATGAATAATGTAAAACAAATGCAGAGCGAATAATAATAATCCAGTGCACCACTCTAAAAAGGAATAGTTTGCCATTTAGGGAAGTATACTAGCTTTGTCGCCGGGACTTGGAGGAGAGGATTGCATGGTGAATATTAAACTAGGGTCAGCAGCCGATTAGCTTAGCTTAGCATAAAGACTGGACGCGAGGGGAAATGGCTAGCCTGGCTCTGCCAAAGGCCAAAAAAAGTGCATACCAGCCCCTCTAAAGCTCTCTAATGAACAGGTTATCTTGTTTGTTTAATCCATAAAGGAATGAGTAAAAAACAACACGTTGTGGTTTTAATGGGGGTTATGTGCCAAACTAAATCCTGGTCGGGTGCAGAGACTTCCTGGAGTCTTCACGGTGAGGTTTCCAGGAAACCAGAGAAGACTTCCTGGAAGTTACTTCAGTTTGTGTACAGATCAAACGAGAGAGATTTTAGAGCTTTAGAAGTGCTGGCAGGCGGTTGTTACGATCAGAACCAGGCTAGCGGTTTCCATTCTTTGTGCTAAGCTTTCATATTTTCCCCTTCAGACATCAGTAACAACTTTCTCATGTAACACTTGGCAAGAAAGTGAAGAAGCGCATTTCCTAAATTCTCAAAGTTTTGAGTTTCCAACATGATTTATACTTTTATCTACCAATCGTCACATAATTCATTATATGCGTTTTTGTTTGTACTCTTCCCACTGGTGACACGGCTGAATTGGAGGAAAAAAAACAAACGTGCGATTTCATCTCCATGCACCAATTAGCACGAAACATACGACAGCTGGGGAAAAATGTGCTTTTGTTTCCATGGAAATGCCCCTGCATATGACAGGTTTTCCTTTATTTTTTCCTTCTTTAGTCACAAACGTGTAACAAAGACAATGAAACATGTTCTCAGGTGCTTTAACTCGCTGCCAGAAAGGCCCCAAATCCAACCAGGAGCACTCCACTGAGCATCTCTCATAAAAAGCGTATTACACTGGGAGGAGCAGATTTTAGGAACACTTGTTTATTATACGTAACAGACTGGCCACTTCAACCCAAGAGGAAGCCACAACCCCTACCAGATTTCAGCTATTGCAAACAGGACAGCTATGGCATTGAGAAAACCAACAATAGTGCGTTATGGCAGAAAAAGAAGGGGTGAAACTAAGCAGCAGGAAGACGGGCTTTATATTTTGTGCGCTCAGTGTATCGGGATTTAAACTTCAACCTGCCTACTGAATTCAATATGGCAACGAGTGATGGAAGACAGATTGAAATATGGAAAGAGACGGAGCCCGTCTATCTGAAGAATATGACTTGTTAAAAGCTGCAGGGACTACTGATGCGTGTTATGGATGTCTGCTATACAGGTACAACCCATCTATATGAAGAATTTCAGCAGGTTGGCCATGTTGGAAAACAAAAAAGCACATTTGCCATATCCCAGAATCAGACACACTGATACCCATTACCATTTACTCATAAATGGACACCAACAGGTGGCTGGCTTGAGAAATAAGTAAGAAATGCGCGACTGTCTCGTCACTTTGCACCCCTTGAAGAAGAAGAAGAAATATGTTCAGGCAATAACATACAATAGATAAAGCACGATTGATTTATGGCAGATTTTCCTTCTTGGGCACTTCCTTTGCTTTCTACACACGCCAATTAAGCTTTGACTTTGGGTTTGGGGTAGAGGTGGAAAATGTCGGTGTATTCATGTCAGTTTGAAGGCAGGTTTTTACTGTTCTACAATATCATAATAAACTGGAAACAAAAAGAAAAAATTGGGATATAACAAAAAAAGAAGCATTTTAGTAGTTACAAAACAAGGAGAGAAAGCGTCACAAGGAACAAACCACTGGTTGGTCGAATCTTAATAAATAAGAGGTTGGTTCACAGCCGCCTCCATCTCTGGAGCATTACGTGTCTACACGCCGTCACTAAAAGGCTGTTAGCTTGAAACAAGATTCGATGGCTTCGCTGAGCGGCCGACCTTTAACACAGAACTCAAAGATGGGAGAGCGGTCTGTGCTAGAGGGGCTTTGAGGGGGAGTGATATGAAAGACAAAGAAGCAGAATAGTAACACATTGATAAGTCTTTGAGTTTCATGTCACCGCATTTGACTCGGCCCATCATCCTCTATCCGGCGGGAGCACCTGCGTTAATCGGTTTTCTTCTCTTCGGGATCCTTCTCTCCGACGTCGTCTTCCTCCTCGTCTTCCTCCTCCTCCTCCTCCTCGTTCTCGCCCTCTTCGGGGCCCTCCAGCTCAGTGCCGCGCTGCCTCTCCTCCTCCTCGTCTTCCTCCTCGTCGGTCAGGCCCTCCCTCTTGAGCGCGTCCAAGTCCTCCGAACCGTCGTCCGACTCGGCTGTGCAGATGCCGTAGCACATCAGGCTAATTACGCCCAGCGGTAGGCCGAAAAGGAAGCAGCCTAGCAGCGGAGAGCTGCGAAACACCGACTGATGTGGGAGAGGAGACGACGAGAGGAAGACACAGAAGGGGGAGTGAGAGGGGAGGACATGGAGACAAAAGAAAAGAGGTGTGAATTGACTGTACACATACAAGTAAAAAGCCTTTCCATCTACAAATGTTACCATCACTCAGAATCTCTTACTCATTCTTGTCTTATTCAAGTCTGGATCACAAAGCGGGTCACGTCAGGGTGCTAATTAGTTTGGGATCATTTGCTAAATTGCTTGGTGGTAATCAAGTGAATGAGAAGTGATAAGGGGCCGGAAGGCGGATCGTTGATTTCTATGTGAAGAGTTGCACTTATAACCAAACCCAACACTGATGTCACAGTGTGACAACAAAACAAAACAAACCCCCATCCCAACCCCTGGAACAGAAATCGGCGAACATGGAAACCACCATGTGTGGTCTGCAACGCTCGATGGGGACTAGAAACGGCAAAAAGGACGACTGTACCAGTGTCGAGAAAGCTGGAATGATCGAGGTTCAACAGGGGCGCCAAGCTCGTTTTTTTGCCCCCGGGCCCCCAAATGGGTTAATCCGGCCTTGACCTCAATTCTTAACTTCACACATTAAAGAAACTGATAAAATGTTTATGGTTTAATTCTCTCAATGCTTCCCCAATATGTCACAGCCCAGCTGTGGAGAGGGCGTGATTAGTAGAAGTGTTTACTACAGTAAACTGCCATTACAGCGGCCATTAGGGAGAGCCGATTCAAAATCCTATTTAGAGATCCAGGAATATTGGTGTGAAGAACTGCAGACATGCTTTTATGTTTTCAGCAGAGATACTGCATTTTTATTCATTCATGTATTCATTCATTAGCATTACGCCATTAAGCTACGTGTGTGTGTTTAGAAGGCAGGTCACAAATCATTTGCAGAAACCCAGGCAGGCTTTAATATTTTAGTATTAATTAAATTGATGTCGTGTAATTTCAGGATGTCTGTGTTATGTTATACTGTTTGTGTTTCTGTCTCGTAATGTGCCGTCTTGTTTGCTTTGGTTTTGTTTTACACTGATGACCCTATCGCAGAGTTTTTACCCTTTTATCTGCAACACTGAGTTTCTTGTACTTCCATATTGTGCAGATTGAACCGATATAAATAAAGAAATCTCAAACTTCAAACAGGTAAAAGGTCCACCTTTATGCACAGGACTGTCTGAAGATATTTTCTGTCTTCCTCGCCTATAATAGGCTCACCTCTCATGACTACACGCTCACACACATTCAGACAGGTGCTGTAGCTACATGTGTGCAAAGGTACCAAGCACCCACATCCCGGTACATCTTTTTGTGAGTGAATTACAGCTACATTTTGTTGCAATCCCTCGGTAGGAGAAACTATTCTCCATTTAATTTACTACCTGTAGATTCTACATTCATTAGAACTTGGTGACAGTCTGCACATTTTGGTGTATGGACTTGTCCGGGCATGAATCCCTAAAGATCGGTAAAAAGAACAGTAACTGCTCATTCACATCCATGCCCCGAACCTGCACATAACAATTTAACATTTCTGTGACACGTACCACTCCACTCCTGTGAAACACCGTCCCTGCGGAAACAACACTGCCCGGGTCACTGAAGGACAACCACCTAATTTAAATGATCCCAGTGACAGATGAGTCATTTGGCCTGAATATAGCAGCCTACATCAGAGACAATGTACCTGGGAGCGAGTATTCGGTCACAACTTCTGTCAGCCGCTGAGCTGAGAAGGAGAGAAACATTCGTGCGCCCTCCAGTCATTGCCACAGGAAGAGGGATGGTAATTGCCGGTGCTGTGTGACGCTGGATGAGGTGGAGATGGGTATGCTATGCTAACACAGCAGGCTGTGAGTCATTGGGCCTGATGCGGCTGCTCCCTCGTGCTCCCCGTCAGCCGTGCATTTAGATTTAGGCTCCGGGGGCCAGGTGATGGCTGCTGCCTGTCTGCTCTGGATCATATCGTGTCACTGTAAGCAGGACTGTTCATGGAGACGCATGCAGCTCGCCAAATTTAGGGAAGCGAGGAGAGAATAGCTTTCCTCTTTACAGGTGTGAGACAAGCCTTTCACATGTGGATTCTTACTTTTGTGCAGAGGAACAATTACAATCCTTCACTTTTTGCTCTTCTCTTTCAGCCCAAAGAGAGATTTTTTATTATTAACCTTTTCAACCAGGTTTTATTCTTCCTCTGGTTTAAACTGTCAAACCAGAGCCGACAGCGGAAATGTTGAAAACCTTCAATAAACAGATTTTTACAAGCCTTTCTTCGTACGTTGAGGTTAGCTTCCAGAAGTCACTATAAAACCTATGATTTCCCCTTTAAGGACATTGTTAAGGGCAGTGTCGAGCTTTACCCGCGATTACAGTACAACTGCAGAATTACCGCACAGCTGTATTTACATTCCTAGCACACCCGTAGTAAAATAAACACCAGCTCCCCCGAACAGAACCAACTACTTCGGGTCAGGACACCGAAGTTGCTTCTCCTCCCACTTTCACTCGGTCTGCTCTCTCATCACTCCACCGCCTGCTGCTCTCTCTCTCTCTCCGCATACTGTGTTTACTGCCTGCATTGCATATTCTCAGTCATACTCCGCGTCTTGTTTCTCTGAATGTTGTTCTTCCTCCCACGGGGAAAGAGAGCAGGGCACTCGGGCATTCGTTTTACAGTGTTGCTGAACTTGCCGCATTATGCATGTACAGTACTCGCTATGGATTGGAGAACATGGTGAAGGTGAGGCGCGGCGTGCAGCATATCAACGAGCACGGGGGTACATATTCATTCAGTGGTATCATAAAGAACGAGGTGAGGAGAGGTATACAAGTAAGGTAATAATATTAGCCTGAAACTTATACAAAATAGACTAAAATTGGACTAATCAACATTTCTATATGAACACTGGACAAAGGATTATGGGTCATCATCCACACAAACCCACGTAGAATAATCCCCCCGAGTCTGCTGTTTCTCTGAGGTCTACGGAGCGTTTAAGCGTCTTTCAGGTTATTGTTTAGGTCAATTTTACTGCTTCGGTTCACCATCACTCATCCCATCAGAAAAGCAACTCCGTATCTTTGCCGATGTTGCTACGCGTCTGCTGGTTGTGTAAACAAGAAACTGTCTGCCTACGAGTTTGTAAAATACAGTAATAACAATGAGCAGTTTGTTGTGCTGCTCCCAAGGGGACATACATTAATGGAGGTTTAAAAAGCTACAGTACCATACTTGTTATAAAATAACCTCATAGACTAAAACTAAATCTATTAGACATGTGTGGGCTTTTGGAGCGACGGAATTTTGGTCAAAGACATTTTTTTGGGGGCATTTTTCTTTTCTTTTTTTTTTTATATATACTTTATTGATGAGAATGCACCATATGACATAAAAATCAAAGAGCAAGTATTTTCATTTTTGTGCACGTGTTACTCAGTTTACAGTAGTAAAGGAGAAAATAACAAGAAAGAAAAGCAAAAAACATAAAAACAAATAAAACAAAACCTGAAAACAAAGAGTTACTTAAATCAAAACACCCACCCCCAAACCCACCCACAAACCCACCCACAAACCCACCCACAGACAAGGCCTTCCCATTTGTTTACGTAAAGTTTATGTAGTACAGTATTGTAAAACTATAGTTCAGTAGTTAGGTTAAATTGTAATTGGCATTTTTTAGTGAAAGTCATGATGGTGATATCCTGCAAAATAACATGTATTTAACTATTTTTGCAATTTCTTTATTGCTGAATGGTTTGAACATTTTAAACTTCAATAACGTGCTTGAGAAATGTTCTCCGACTGTCTACACGCAGCAGCCTGGAACCAACTCTCACCAACTTACCATGATGGTGGATCTGGCATCAAAGGCCACGCGTTTGATCCTCTGAATGAAGCCATCACCTCCTTGCGCCTGCAGGGAGACAGATGCATTGAAGGAGACAGATGAGCTACTGTGCCTCGTCGACACCAAAACTTTCTCAAAGTACTCGCGCAGAATTCTCTAAATCTCAGGCATCCTCACATGGTCGGTGCATCCCAGACATTTAAAATAGTGTTTAATTAAACGCTTCCTTGCACAAGTCAGCAGATGTGCCCGACTCTAGCTTGTTCTCTGTCCGGCCGTTCTACTCCGTCTGAGCTCATTTGTTAGCGACAGCACCTGGGCAGCCAATGGGCGAGCTGTCTCGACGCTAATTCATCAGGATGGCCAATTAGTGAGCTGTGACTGAGCAGGACTGAAGGTGGGCGTGGGAGGATTGCTGTGGAAGCAGCTGTTGCACAGATGTATACCGATGCTGTGTGAGGTCTGTACTTTAGTTAGAAGTTTTAACATTACGTGTATTTGTAATAGCATGTTGTTGGGGTTGTTCTTTCTTTATTGCAAACGATAGAGGACAGACAGTGAAGCCAGCCTATGTACCACAAGAGCAGTGAGTGGGGAGATACTCAACAGGTTTTTTTTAGCAATTCCCTTAAAAATCAGCTCGAGAGGTGCCTGCCAGTTCCGTCCTCCGTTCAAGCATCGTGCGAGGCTAAACACGCCGTCTGTGAACCTTAATGTTCATGCTTCTCATGGAGAACACTCACAGATTTCAGAATTTTGGTCCCCAAAAAAGATGAAACGAACGGTAACTATTGTTGCCTATTTTGCGCCATCTTCATTATCCTAAATTGAGTTGAAAGCAATTCACACATCTTTCTGTGTATTTTCTACATGAAGCATGAACCAGCCTCATGGCAGACATTACTAGCATGACGTGAACATGTTGAAACTGTCCAAGCTTTGGCTGCAACCGGGTGTTTCTTTGGTTGTTTGTTCTGCCATGAAAAAAGTGAATAAATAGCTCAGACCTTCCTCGGAAAATAAAGGACAGGACCTCTGGCTGTTTGGCTTATGGTTTCATACATCTGGTGACTTACAGTGCAGCACAGAGGAAAGCGATGACATTTCTTTTCCAGATTAGTGTGTACACCACAATACAGAATCCTGTAGTAATCTCCGTGTTTGACTGAGGAAAGAATTATTGTAGATAATCCATCCAGGGAGGAGAGCAATATGAAATCTAAACATGCAAAAGGAGATTGCAAAAATACCTCATCTGCTGAAACTATTTTCCTGGGAGGACTTAAAATGCGAGGCAACATGGTTGATTAATGAGGACTACTGGTGTGATTACAACAGTACAACACCAGGGGAAGGGACACACCGAGCTGAATGCATGGAAAGAAAAGAAGAGCGAGAGGGAGGGAGGGAGAGAGGAGGAGAAGAGTTGGACCTGTGCAGAACCGTTCAAAACACCGTCGATGAACTGGACCAGCTGCTCCATGGTCTCAGTCGGCTCACTGGGCAGGAAGTACTGCTCGTTGGATGTGTTGAGGATGATAACAGAGGGCACCGTCACCTCGCTGAGAGAAACAGGAAAACACAGCTTTTAATCTCCTTAACCTCGGCACCTTGGACTGCCATTACCAGAGTGCATCATTAGACGGGAACACGTTGTGCTTTCTTTAAGAACAAACTGTAACACGGAGAACACAACAACAGTGAGATAAACAAACCCTTTGTACTTGGAGCAACAGAACTTTCCCCATGGACATCATTGTTTAAGGATTTCCTTCTCTCTTTTTTTTTTTTTTTTTACTCTGACGAAAACACAGATGCAGCCTGGCTCATTTCAGAGTGCCACTTCTTCTATCGTTTATGCATACAGTGTGCAACTCTGGGGCTTTATGGGTCTGTGCCGGTCACAGTTAAAGAGACCTTCACAAATTACAGCTGACAAGTGAATCGCAGGGAGGCCAGAGGAGAGCAACTCTGCATCCACTGCTGAGAGACACACACAAAACGTATACAAAGAAGCCTCATTTGACAGAGACAGAAATGCAGCACGCTCTCCGACCCGCATGCTTCAACAAATCAGCGGAGGAATTACAAAACTGCGTGAGGCAACGAACAAGGTCATACAAACAGGCAATCCCTGTTTCACATGTCTCGCACAACGCCGAGCCCTGGCTTAGACACACACATATATGCACACACACAAGCACACGAACAGTCCATCACAGCTCTGCCGCCTCACATCCTGCAGTGTTTCTCAACCCGGCAACAAATTGCACACACACACATATCTATCACTGTCCCAATCCACCACCCAGCCGAGATCAGGAGGGCAAACACACACACAGCCGTGCACTCGAGTCATCAACGCCTCACTACTCTGTCCAGCTGAGATCGGCAATCACATGAGTACACACACACACACACACACACACACACACACACACACACACACACACACACACACACACACACACACACACACACACACACACACACACACACACACACACACACACACACACACACACACACACACACACACACACACACACACACACACACACACACACACACACAC
>NW_022280040.1:7655959-7662087 GCF_004355925.1 Anarrhichthys ocellatus | reverse complement strand
CTGACAACCAGCCTACTCCAACAGACGGCACCCATTTAAAATAAATATGGATTAGCCTATTCACCTCTGTGAGTGGAGACTACTGGGGGTTTGCCGCCCATAATGAAGGGTCACACTGTACTCTATAGAATTAGAGCTGGCACAAAACACACATTTAAGACGTTTCCCCTTCCGCTGCCAAAAGCCGGCTGCCATACTGTATAATTAGGGCTAATTATTCATGATTACAGAGGAAGTTCACCCAGGTCCGTCTGGATTATTAAAAAGGGACAATCTGACTTTTTATGAAATACAATTACTTCTTGAATACTGTTAGATGAGAAAGATCGACACCACCACAGTCATACATGAACTATTCTTTAAACCAAAGAAGAAGAAAAACGCACAGATACACTTTAAGCACAACATTTGGGGAAATACGCTCATTATTAATACCACTGTCATGTCTGTGCGTTCACCATGGAGCTGAGCGTTAGCGTGCGTTAGCATAAGGTCTGGAAGTTTTCTGCTGAGTGCAATGACGACTCCCAAGGTGTCTTACGACAACAGTTCATTGGTTATGAAAGGGGCGGGGCTAAAATGTAGGGGCGGGGCTATGAGTATATATTAGCATGTAAATGTCCTCAGGCCTGGAGCCCAGATTTGACAAAGTACACTGAAGTTACAACTACTTCATGTTTTCACCTCCACACTAATGCATGAAACGCACACGTTTGATAGCAACGCTCTTTAGATTGGATTTGTGGTTTCGGGGGAAGTTAAATTGGGGAGCAATGTTCTGGAGAACACACCGTGTTACACTGCTGTAAGCCAACTGTGTGGCTTGAGCTCCATTTGTGTGGTACCGATCTTCTTATTCAACTATGCAAAAAACTAATTGTTGGAACTAGTCTATAAAAGGAATAAATAAATAAGTAAAAGGTGAAAACTGGGTTTTAAAAACACCATTTGCATGAGGTTTTTTTTTAACTCACTAAGTGAGACTCCGGCTCATTATCAGCAGTTCATTAATTCCTCTTCTGCGAGTTCTCTTTTCGCTTTCTGTTACCAAATGCATTTCTTGGGTTTTAATTATAGCAAGAGGACGGTGATAATGATTAACAGAGTGTCCAGGAAACATAACTAGATGACAAACAATCTGCCCCTTAAAAAGAAAAAGTAGCATTTCCACACAAGCGATCTTTAGCATACAAATCTAACGGCTGGTTTGTGAGGTAACAATCTTCCGAATCATTCACCTTCTATGATTACAAATCTTCCCTTCACATACACGTTCCTGTTACCTCACAACTCTTACATTTTTCACAGCCCACCATGCATTCCATATAAGGGGTTAGCGATAATCCCACGTTTAAACAGAAGAGACATCCTCGGGTTTAGAGTGGTGCTCGTGTGTGTGAGAGTTTGGTGGATGCAGGGGCAGCCTTACGCCAGACGGACCGCTGCCAGAACACAGTAATCGCTGTGATGACAGAAAGAGGGATAAAAAGCCATCAGATTTATTTCCACGGGTTTCCTAGGGGAGAGAATTAGTGGACAGTGACAGGCCAGGATTTCATTCCTCAAAGGAGGGCAATTAATCCCGCGCTGCGGCAGCCAAATCCAGTCCGGCAAATACATATTGTATCTACTCATATAAAATTAGGAGAGCTAATCACCTCTTTCATTCTTAAATATAAACACTGCCCGTCTAATTTTAGCCTGCTGTTTGAACGCCGTCACATGTTCCAATACGACTTCTACTGTACTCACTGACGCACTCTTAATTACACAAGACTTAGGAGGCCATGTCTGCTGTAATCTCCCTCACACAAACAATAATGTGCTCAAATTAAAATAACATCCCGCAGCGGTCTTGTACGCTCAGAGATTCTCACACAAACACGCACAACATTACACAAAGTGAGACATAATTAGACACTGTACGTTGTTAAGATATAAAAACAGACACGCCAACTGCTACAGCCCTGCTGGCCTGTAACACTATAGCGCAGCTCTGTCTAATTAAAAGTGTGTGGGTTGTCAAGTTGCGGGGCCTCTCCCAGCCCGACGCAACAACAGTCGGCCTCGGCGCGGAGCTCCTGCAGCAGGGCTGGCTGTATCATTAGCGCTGCTCTTTGACACGCTATTATAAAACACATGACCATTACAGACCTAATCCAGGCAGAGCCTTATCCGTACATTCCCATACGATCCCGCCCCATGTGCAAGCAGATTTGCGTGGTCTTGTGCTTTTTCAATCGCATGTGTGCTTAATAGTGTGGGAGGGGAGGGTTACAATAATACAAGCACACTTAAAAAAAAAAAAAAAAAAAAGATATGACCGTCTGTGTAATTGAATTCTCCACAAGAGCATCTTTAATGGCAGAGGCCGACAATTACATGTCAGTCCAGACCTGGATAAGTAGCTGACAGAAGGTAATTATGATGGGGGAGATGAGCGAAGGACATGACGAGAGAAGAGAGAGGATTCCAGGCACTCACCCCATAATGAGGCTGTTAATGTAGTCGTTCCCATCCATGTGTCCAAACTGGAAGTCTCTGGAGAGGCAAGACAAATCAGTGTCATGATAACGTGCATCAAGAAGAACATACAGTAGAGCAAAACAAGCACTTTCTCTCCTGTCTCGGTGGACTGCACGAAACTGGGACGCCGACTTTCCTGCACAGTTATGAGAACACACTGAATGGAATTGTACGTTCTGTTATGGAAAAGTGGTATTTTTGTCACTGCAGAAGGAAAAAAAAAAAAATTCCCCGAAGCTCCGTCCTGCGTGTCTCCCATTTCCCCACCACAGAAAAGACTCGGGTGATTTATCTAAACGATAAGGCAGGAGAAGGAATTCAATTTGTATCTCATTGTGCCGCACTATGTCTGAGCAGAGTGCATTGTGGGTAGAATTGGGGGGGGGGGGGGGGGGGGTACGTGGGGCGAGAGAGCCAGTGACTTCCACTGAATGACGGATTATAGGGGCCTCAACATATACATTATATTCATTCCGAGTCACAGCTACATATTGCGCGGTTGTCCCCTGGGTGCCACACAATACTGCTCCTGCTTATATCGATGACATGATTATAAAGAGACTGAACTACATGATAAATCCTGTGGATGCAATATAAAAACCTGTCTGCGTTAGTGACAATGCTGACAATACTGGGACAAACTGGGAATGAAGCTCATCAAAGTCAGTTTGTAGCTTCTGCTCTGAAGGAGTTTTGGATCCGACTTCACTGGAAAGAAGGATCTACAAGTGCAAGACTTTTTGTCATTAATTCTTTGTCTATAATTTAAACATTTACAAATCCGTTTCCCCATGTATGTCCATCTTCCCACTGACACTGACACATCTTGGCCAGACTGCTGAGCAGACGTGCCCAGAGGGGTGAGCAAACTAACTGAGAAACTTGCATGCGTTGGAGGAGGCGCAGAGAAAGAATGCACAACAGCTACTTTTTCGTAAACACTTTCAGATTTGTCCATAAGAGTGAGATTTTGTCTGTTTACTTTAAATGTTCCCTCTGGAATCGTTCAAGTGTCGAAATTGTAACAACTGAAGCCGATATTTACTGGCGTTATCTGCCACGTCATGTGGTTCTCATGGGGGGGGTGTTTTCTGAAGCCAGATTCCCACTGAATTAACACACCAGGGAAAGTGTGTGTGTGGGGGTGAACGGCATTAAAGCCATTGCCAAATCATATAAGGTGGTTCATAACACTAGAATGTTCTACAGGAAAACCGTGTCACCCGTATCACCAGGAGGCTTTGGGCTCCCGCAGATAGATTTCTGATGTCTTTGTGGACAGGAATTAATTACAGAACAACCGATGATCATAAAAAGGAGCATGTTGTTGGAAATATATTAAATACTATGGTGGATACGCAAAGAAAAGAAATCCACCACATATGCATTCTAGACACTGGGGACATTCAGATCATCCGTAAGCTTTATTTCTTGTTAAACAAGCTTGTGTTAACTGTGCGTCTCTTGTAAAAGATGTTCTTATACTCTTCTTAATTTATTTATTTTGGCCAGTTGGTGCAGCACAGCAAGCTGTGAATGCAATATCAACCTTGTGTAGTTTGGCTCGGTTCTTGGCCCTCAAATCTGTGGCTCTTTAGCTGCTCTAGAGGATGTTCAGCTAGTTCACCAGCTAACGAGCGTACAGTGGCTTTATGGGAGCTGTTCTGCTGCTTGCTGCGTCTGGAAGCAGCGGGCGGTGGGAGTGTGCACAAAACATTAAAGTTGCAGACCACAAAACAATTGCAATATTGCATATTGTCTGTTGGAGAGAGTGGGATCCTTCCTCAACCCTTCTTCCATTTATTCCCCTTAAAAGGTGTTTCTTGAGGGGGGAGTTTACTTTATTTATGATATTGGGATATAAATACATTGGTTAATGCATCTTTAAGATGTCCTGAAAAGTTAAGTATGTTGCTCAACATCTAATTGCCTGTAAGCAGGGCAAAGCCTGTGAAACCTAAAGAGTCCAGGTCCATTTAAGTCAAAGGTTTCAGTTTGTGAACAGGGCTTCTTGTCTGGTCTTGTTGCAGCAACCGTCTGTGCAGCAACCAGCACATAGAAGCCAAGATAATAATGACGGGTGCTCCTCCAGTCAGTCACCTCTGATCTCTGAGTCACTCTATGCATTGCCGCCACCCACCACCGGGAGCGTCACTCGAGCTCCTGACTTGTAACTACAAGTACCGTTTAGGTATGTCGGAACACTGCAGGCAGCTCTGATCTCAGCGGGGTTTCTCAAACGCAAGTCTTCAAAAAAAAAAAAAAGCCAGCACAGAGGAGCGTGGCGGATAGTAGTCCACTTGATGATAGGGATCTGTGTAATTCAAATCAGTCCTAATGGGAACGCCTGGAGAGGGAGACCACTTTGATCACGGCGGTTTGAGATGCACCTCTTCAATCAAAAGCAGAGATCTGTCGGATGAAGCAACGTGGTCAATGATGGGGCGCAATGAGGAACTTAAGCACAACATAATGATGAAAAAGTGATTTATTTATTTATTTCTTTAATCCTTTTGAGGAAATCCTGTCGCCTGGCGCTCTGCTGGGAGTGATCAGAGATAAGGGTCAGCTACAGAACAGCAACATTAGAGGCGATCTGAATTGGAGCCACTTCAGTTGAGCTCGTGTGCTTTAACCTGGGTCCTTCAGCTGAAGGGTGACCTACCTACTGCACTCACTGAAGCATGCACACATGCAGCTGCTGTGTCAGGAGCCCTACGGTAAACCTCCGAGTGTCCGTGTTCTTGCACCGTCTTTCCTTCAGACCCTTACAGTCCGCTAACAGCGAAAATAACTTCAACGCGGTTGTGAAACTATATATTTGAGGTGCATTTCCTCTTTGTATTAGATGCCTTGTTTAATTAGTTCCCCTCCAGGAGATGAATGGCTCGAACAAGGCACCATGCAACACAAAGATCCCATCTCCGGTTGTTATTGCACAAGAGACAACAGAAGAATTATGCATTCATACCAATCGAGCTGAGTTTCTGACTGACAGCTGAGTAGAACGCCTATATTTGGAAGCTGACATTTTGCATAATTACCTTTCTACTGAACCTCAATGAAAACATGCGTGCCCCGAGAAAGGCATGCACTAGCTTGTGAATAGACAGGCGGCGCACCCCAGCGAGAGCGCCATCCTCGAATAAATGTATAAATTGGATATTCATCTTTGACCTCATCGTGTCTTACCTGTTAAAATGTTCTCTGTATTCCTTCGCCACCCTCTGAATCAAGGTCTTTAATCTAAAAGCAAATGAGAAGAGAGCGAAACACCACATGAGTCGAAGTCCAACCCTTTTTCTTTTTCAGACCGATGCCTTTAATTTGTGGAGCAATTCAAACAACAGCAGCGAGCCTTATCTTTATTTGAAAGCCGTGCACTTGAACACAACCATGGTGGAAACCGTGGGACTGTGTGGGAGTCATTTATACAGAGCCATGCTTTTTAATTTCAGAGTTCTTTGTACCTGCCACTCTCCTCTGTGGGGTCCTTCTCATCGATGACTGCAATCGCTACCAATTTGCCTGAGGTGGCAGACAGGGATTACAAATCACACACACACACACACACACACACACACACACACACACACACACAC
>NW_022280040.1:7607406-7655949 GCF_004355925.1 Anarrhichthys ocellatus | reverse complement strand
ACACACACACACACACACACACACACACACACACACACACACACACAAAAAAAAGAGAGGGTGAGAAGACAATGGCAGGCAGATAAGAGGCTGTAGAGACGACGAATCACCTCTCAGCCGCGGAGAAGAAAGAGGCACAGAGCGCTTTATTCATTCATCACTCAAACATTAAGCCAGTTTAGGCTTCCTACTTGGTTGAGCAGGAAACAAGTGGTCACTTTTCTGGTAAAAGAGATATTTTCGGTGCCATTCAGAACTCAAACCCACAACACGACAAATAGGTCTACTTGGAAAAATAATTTTTTTGTTACACAACTCAAAAGGTCTGTCATTCAGAGGTGTATTAGTTTGAGGCCTTGTTGCTTGGATGAGAGTACCAGCCTGCCCCCTGGTGGTCACCAGCGGTGCTTTTCGTGTCAAGGTTTCGTGTGAAGGCAGTGGACAGTCATGAAAATGAATATTTCACATGCAGAGAGTGTGGAAATGGAGGTTAAGCTGCAGAAACTATTTTTGTGTTAAAGAGCCAGTCCTACTGTATATGAGAATATTTGCAATGAATAATAATGATCTAAATAATTCCTTCTGATAAACATGAATAAATACTCAGGTTGTCACATGAGACATGACGTCTATGAGGAAACCTTTTCATTAAGTTAATAATAAAAGGGCCACAGGCTTAAGTTTCTAATTGTTCTGGTAAACGCTTAAAGAAAGAGCTATCAGCGCTCAAACTTCACTGTGGAGTGATGTAATCAAATTTCAAAGATTTCCCATCCATCAACTTACGCGCATCATATTTCTTCAAATGTGCTAAAGCATATCTATAGACTGGACTACGTCCTTTATCCAGCCGAGTTGACCATTTGTGAGTCTAAACATGCATAAAGTTTCATGTTCATGTGCAAAATCGTCACACCAAAAGCTGCAGCTTTCATTAGTTGTTGGTGTGATTGTGACAATATTTCACGGTGCAATAGTCAGCAGTGAAAGTTTGCCGTGTGGTCTCTTTTTTTAAAGGGGTTGTTTGCATTGACGATCCTCTCTGCCTCTGAGCACCAGTCCCTGTGAACCCGTCAAATAGATTTTCTTTTCAATAAGTCATTTATCCTCGCCTCTGCCTGTCCCTTAAGTTTCGCCCCGTAAACAGAACTAAATTACAGCTCCAGACTATTCATTGATTTTGGTCACACTGGTATTTAAACATAGACGTGCGTGGGATGAGGCTTTTAGAGCGTTGAAATGTCGCCCCACCGCCACACAATGAGCCCGAGGGCATGAAACTCGACACTTGATTGAAAAGCCTTTAGAGACGAGGCTGGAAAATTCTATACCGTTTTCACAAATATAACTTCGATCTAAACTCTATTTATGTTTGTTGTTGTAGCGGACTGAAGCTGCAGACTGTGCCGTCTTAAATCAGTCACATCAGGTTCATCCAGTTACGGTGCTTTAGAGACTTTTTTTTGTGTTCAGAACTAAAAACTACAAATTTGGTATAAATGGGTTAAGAAGGTGCAATGTGGAAGATCTGGCCACATGCTCCTAACAAATAAGGGGCATCATTTCACCTCTATTACTGGGTCCAGCCGCTCAAAATAACACCGCTATCTAGTCTTATAGTTCACGTTGCTGTGCGGTCGGTTTATTGGATTAAATCTCGAGGGGCAGAAACGGGGAAATAAGCCACACCTTCTTCGCCGGGGGGAGAGCGTGCGGTGGCTCGGGCAGACGGACAGCCAGTCAGCAGCAACTCAAATTCAGACAGCACAAACCCCCAGAGCCGGGAGTCACAGCGGGCTGGTGGAGGGCAGAGAGTTAGTCGGTCTGGCCCCGGTGTCGGGATTTGCACTAGCTGAATTCGAGCTAACTGCTACTGAAGGTCCGTCTCCAGGATCACGCGTCCATCTCTTCCCGGCAAAGCATCCTACCGGCGGCGGGGAGGACGAAACAAACAAACCTACACAGACCTGGTACCTTCAACGTGATTGACAAGCCCTTAGGGTTGCCCTGTTTCTTTGAGCAAAATATGTCAGAATGGACGCTACAGTTACTCACCATCGCCTTCTGAGGTACAAGTTGTAAGACAGGACGGGCCGGGGCTAGCTGGTACCTCAATACTAAGGTGTCTTTGACACAACACTGTAACCTCTTCAAATTCTGTTGATAAACTAAAATTCACACCAAATCTCACACATTGCACCTTTAAAAACTGACCACAAAAAACAGTCCAACTGCACATAAAGAGGTAAAATACTGTATCTAGATGGCAAGCACAGCTTTCTCTGCACAGAGCATCAATTTACTGCCGTTTAACAGAGAGTTTGACTTCCACTCTGGAGCTTAAATGTCCTCTGGGAGAGAGAAAGTGGGTGGAGTAGAGCAACGTGGGCTAAATCTAGATGGAAGTGTCAGACTCTCATCACAACCCCCCCCCCCCACACACACACACACACACACACAATTAACACTAATATTTATACAAGGAACTTTTGACAAGAGCAACTCTAACATGTTTGCTTTTTAATTATAAAGTCCTCATGTGGTTGATTGGATATTTGGGCGGTGGGAAGCTCAATATTAGGGGATTTAGTGTGAAACAGCATTAAAGAGGCAGGCCGAGCAAAGCCGAGTGCTGATGCACTTCCAATTATATATGATGCTAATCATTCTGTAATTTAAAAATGTTGACTATAGACTGCGACTCCGTAATCATTAAGAGCATAAAATGGCACAAAAAGTAAAAATATACACTTAAAAAAGTAATTATTATTAATACATCACCATTTATAGGGTTTCAAAATAAAATAGCTCAAACTATAAGTAGAAAATGAATCGGAAACGATGTTACATGTGATAATTAAGACATTTGAGGACCCTAAATTAAGCTAGACCTGCATAATATGAGATACATATATATGTATGCTGATGGGAGTACAAATAATGTTATGCATACGCCACCTGTTTCTCCGAGCTCATAGAGTGTAAAGCCATCAATCTGGAGGTATCCTTGGAAGCGCTCCTTGTTCACCCATGATGACAAACTAGCATCTGCGTACTCTGCAACACAAAGACAGAATCTCCTTTCAGAGGCACAAAAATCGACATTCAGCACACAACCAGTCTATATTAAAAGCAAAGCACAACGGCGTATTGATGCCTGGATTGTAAGGAGATCACAGTGTTTACCACTCGTGTGCTCTCGAGGGAATAGAGAGCGGGACACGAGCTGAGCTTTCAAAGACAGGTTAGCGAGACAATGATCACAAACGGTTATGACAGCCGGCTGCCTCTGGGTTAAGTAGTCAGGGAGGCTATTGTGGGTCTGACAGCCAATGGACTGCAAGTCAGAGCTAGTGGATCAATCAACCTGAGAATCAATCCAGTAGTCAATCAAAGGCATCAGTTTGGTTGTTAAGACACGAATGAAAGAACATTACGTTCAGCCCGATAAGCATTCATTTCGTACTTAGTCAGTTGTAAAGATATTCAAAAAAAAACGCAATATTCATTCAAAATAGATGCTGGTTTTTTTCTGGGACGCTGGCTCAACTAACCTCATTTTCTTCACAGCTATTTTGCTTTTCTGTCTTTAAAAAAACAAAAACATTTGTTTTGTAAATGAATCTCCGCATGTACAGACATTTATTTTCAGGGCAGATTTTTACACATTTGGAGCAAATGAATAATTCAACAGATGCATTAGGGGGGAGAAAAAAGAAAGAAAGAAATGAAGTGCAACAAATGGAAAAAATAAATAAATAAAGTAAAATAAAAGATTGCTTGCTGAATGTGAACCACATGTTTCTACCCTAACATCTGGAAGGCAACATGCAAACGGGAACCGGAGTCTGTCCCCGAGGGTTTCAATAGGGTGTAGCGAGGCTGCTCCCACAGCACCGCTTTCTCCGGCTGGGAGAGGCTACAGGATGCTCATAATTGATGTCAAATGTAGCCGGGACCTCATTACGACATGTTCATAAGTTATCACGACCCCTCTGCTACTGGTACAGTAATTACAGCAACGCTGATGACTTTTACGTGGTTCTTAAGCTGCTCCCCAAACGAGCACAGTACCGAACATGACAACCTAAAACCTGAACACCCGAGGTCGTAGCATGTACTAGATTCAAAATGACCTTATTGCAATGCAATCCAGTCCTTACTGCTGCTGTGCAAAGGCAGAGTTGTTGTTAAAGGCTGCTGATTCAAAATGACCTTATTGCAATGCAATCCAGTCCTTACTGCTGCTGTGCAAAGGCAGAGTTGTTGTTAAAGGCTGCTGAGTCAGTCAATCTGGTAGACATTCCAGAGAGTTCTTTCCACAGATGTTCTGGCTTTATATAGACAGCATGCAGCTGCCCGACTCTTCTCCCAGATGCAAGAAAGAGAGAGAGCGAGCTAGCTAGCTAGCTGAAGGCCCCATGCTGGGACCGTACAGCGCGACGAACCTCCGCGCCGACTGAACCTGCTTCACCTTGAAACAAATTAGAGCTGCTCTCTTCGCGGGCGCCCACCTCGCAATCACCATACAGCCCTACAGGAGCCTGTCAGCCCAGAGTTCACACAGCTGGAGACGAGCGAGAAAGATGAGGGGAGGGGGAACAACAACAGACAAGAGGGTGGAGTGAGGATGATCCAGTGTCAGAGCTTCGAGCGCGGGGAGGAGGCAGCTCTGACACGTTTCAAAGATGGAGGTTAATGGTACGGAGGACCTCCAAGACAATGCAAATAGTGCAGAAACTGAACCAGTGGGAGAAACGTGGGTGGGTGGGGGGGGCTGAGGTGATGGGAAGCATGTGCGGAAGAAATGTGTCGCTTAGCTATGGAATCAGCTACCTGATGTGTAAGAAAGCAGGCCGGTTGTTTTTTAACACGTTCTCCAGCTCATTTTAGCACGTTAGCATGCTAACATTCACATTTTAACACAGGGTACAGATGAGGCTGATGGAAATGTCAAAGAAACCAAAGTTTTGGACCAATTGACTCATAACTGGATGACGGCACAAAAGGTAAAGTCGGGGGATCCCTGAAGTCCGTAAGATTCAACCTTTGGGGACCATGAATGTTTGTAGAAAATGTCCTCATCCATTCTGTAGCTGCTGAGGTATTTCAGTCTAGACACGAGAGAGCGAGAGAGAACCCACTGGTTTGTGGGCCGTCTATTGAAGCCTCGAATTCAGCATTTCGGCACCCGTCACCTAAAGTATACCCTGCTAGATCGTCCATTCTACTCTAAATGGGACCATATTTAACTAAATGAACATCATGCTGTATTGAAGAAGACTTAAAAACTAGCAACAGACCATAAAGGCCATTAGAAAGAATGCCAGTTTAAGACACTTCAGCGTTGGCCGCCTGGTACCGACCAAAATTAGAACCAACAAAGGACACACCTGGTTTGTGATGCAGTAAAGATGTTACATGTGTGGAAAATATGGCTAACGCTTCCTCCACACCGACCTTGCCAACTCAAATAACCAATGAAGTCAATTCTCTCCATGTGTGCCGTGACCAAACGTCACATAACATCAGTGTTTTATTACCTTTTTAGGTAATCACAGTCATCTACTGTTAAGCCGCCTGTCAGTTAAGTGCTGCTGATAAACAGATGTAAAATAGTGCCACCTCACAGCTGGCTGTGTCATGTCCATGTCCATACAAGGAGAGGCCAAAGCACTGACACAGATTAACAGAGAGCCTGACGCTGAGCCTTACATAATGTGTATTAAAGGGGAAATTCACCACATTTTATGTGGGAGTCCACTGTCCAGTCAGTGCTGCTGGAAATAGTGTGGCTTTATTGACCAAGAAAGCTGATTTCACCCGTTGTGGACCAAGATGCATTGCATGAGAGCGTCAAGTTCACTATGTCTGATGAACAAACTCACAGAAATGTCAATGAAGAAAATACTCTTTAACCTAAACAGAAAAATACAACCTTCTGAATTCAAGTGTCTTAACAAGCACATCTTGTTTACTCTTTCTACAGTTCAAGCAAATCGGTCGACATTGGTCAAATAAGTCCTTAATTCACAAACGATACATTCAATCCCGCAGAAGGATTTTGTTTGTCGGCTCCACCAGGTTCTGGATGGTCCCCATCGGCCATATTCTCCCAGCAGCAGCATCCTCGAGTGGCCTCTCCTCGGTTGAATATCCGAGTCAGCCAAAATACTGTAAAATCGACTCCGTAGGAATCCTCGCCCACAACATCCTCTGCACTCATGTTGCGATGCCATTTTCGCTGTTGAAAAACGTAACACAAGTGAAGAGAACAAGGATGTGTTTGAGCGGCTTTGCGGCCCACACCACCAAAGCTGAAGTAGCACTCTGTAGTTCTTCCTTTCCTCCAACGACGACAAATTACGTCACTGGAAGGAGGAAGAACTACAGATGTTGCAGCTGTTCCCCAAAGACAACGGGAACATGGGCAACACCCGCAGGCGTTTTTCTACATCCCTAACTCAGACGGGATAGAGATATGGTGGAAAATCTGCACGTTTTCTCTTTAACACTCAAAAACATCTTTGAAAAAAAACATCTCTGGCGAGTGCAAACAGCATGCTGTGCAGACTAATATACATCCTAATTATATCTTTCTGTTGTCTTCTTACAGCGCCAGCATGTAGCCCAGTAGATTTCCCTGCACACACACAATGATCAAAACCATATGGCCCTTAAAGCAAAACAACAGCGCAGCCCTGTACAGCAGCATGAAACTAAGGGTTTGAGTTATTAAATATGTATGAGCTGGAGCCTGCTGTACTATATTCTAGCAACGCTCTTCAAAAAAGGATGCTGCCACTTGTGATGCGCACTAAACCAATCAAAGCTCAACTAAATGTCAAATATCATCTCGCACAAAGCCAGAGGCCGCGTTTGGACAGCGTGACGCCGCTTCTATGGCATCTATTGTTTAGAAACACAACGAGTCAGACCTGCACAATAAGAACAGCAAACGTGCTCCGAATGTCTCATAAGCAGATTGAATCTGAATCACGAAACAAATACAAAAACAAGGGGGAGATGATGAAAGTTGCTTTTAAGGCTCCGTAGCTGGTGGATTTACAACACAGCTAATAAATAATGTGCGTTATTCATCCAACACTTCATATCAACACTTTCATTGATATCATAGTCTGCCATAAAACACTGTCACTGGGTGACTATGCAAAAATTTAGTTAAATAGCATTCGATTAAAAAAAAAAAAAAAAAAAAAAAAAAACTTCCTGCATAAGGTGCCTCATCCAACATCGGACCAGTCCTCTGAAAAACACAGCACAGCTGGAAAGAAAAGCAGATGCTGAGGACTACAGATGGTTAAAATGGGATCAGGAAAACCATTTCTGTAATGCAGAGCGAGGACGTCATCGTAGGTAAGTGCTTAATGAGCTGTACTCTCATTACCCTTCATCCATTTTCACCTACAATAACCAGCGTCTTTCTTTAACAATTCCTAGACCCTTAAAAAGGAGGAATCCGCCATGTGAGGAAGGACACGCGACGCTCCCCTTCTCAGTCCTCGACAAGCTATAATGTGCCGTCGCCATGGCAATGCCAGACATCGGCCACATCCTCCGTATCAAGGTCCTGGAGGACTCTGCCGAGTGTGGAGTTTTCGTTATCAACGTCTGCTGCGGCGAGCCTCTCCTGCTGCAGTTCTGGCGCGGGAAGCCCCCGTTCCGTAACGGCCAGGTGGAGCAGACGGACGTGAGCTGGCGGGCGGCGGCGGAGGTGGATTTCGTCCTCCGGGCGCTGCACCGCGCACCCGGTCTGCCCAACGGCCACTACTGGGGCCCGTTTGTGTTGACGCTGTGCCTCGACGCCCTTCCCTTCCGGTTCCGCCTGCCGGCTCGGGCCCACAGCAGCAGCAGATTACAAGACATCATGGGGGAACGTGGTGAACTCAGGTTGTTGCGGTGAGAAGCTTCGAATTAGGCAACAGAACAATAGAGCAGCTCCTCTAAACCTCTTATGTCAGAGAGACTTGACGGCTGCTCCAGTGAGTCAACTCCTGGCTTTAAATGACTGTATACACTGTGCCAGCTCTGCACTCATTTCTTCGACCTCAACTGTGGTCTCTCACGCCCATCCACCCCGACCCGCTATGTACGTCCGCCCAAAAGACCGCGCACACAATAGTGGGCAGAGCCCCGGGTGCTTTATGATGGGCCAGGCACACCATAACTCAATGTGGTGAGGAAGATGAAAGGACAGCAGCAGAGACCGGAAAACTAAAAGAACACAGCGAGAGCAAACAAGGATGGCAGGGAAGGAAAGAGGAGACTGGGAGCAGTGCACAGAGAGCGCCCTACTGGCCCTTTAAACGGCAACGTAGATAACACAATACTCACCATCATAGGTAAAGTAGGCCCCGTCCTTAAAGACTACAACCGCAGGAAGCTCTGGCAAAGTTACCGACTGTTGAGAACACAAAAACATATTTAAGTCAAAACCAAGTTCCATAAATCATTGTTACTTGATGGTTGTTGGTGCACCTGCAAAATGTGGGACAAGACTGTTGGCAGCAGAGCTTTGCGGCAAACTGTGAAACGTGTAATGTTTTGCATAATGCAAACACAGCATGCAGGCCCGGTATCTGTATATGCAGTTGAGGCTACGCTAAAAGAATTAATTATTTACAATTTAGAGAAATAGCACAGATAGATATTTACTGGTTGCACAATACTCAAGAGTATCAATAACATGTGATGACAAAAATATGGGACTCTCTACAAATGATAATTTTTCTGAAATTCAAAGGGGGGCAAATTCAAAGTGTTACCTCTGGAAAGACTTCCTCTGAAGCCGAGAAGAAATAAGTGTAGACGATGAGCTCGGAGGCGACGTCGTTGTACTTCTCCTGCAACGGCAAACAACTCTTTCAGCGCGCACACAATAGCTTTCAATAAATCGGTGTTCAAACAGTTGCAATTCAGGTCACTACAAACTTCTTTGTTAAAATGTGTTACAGCAGCAGCAGCATGTCTATCCTGCAGTCAATACACAGTTTTAGCATCGCGGCTCTGAAGAAGCTTGAATAAAAAAAAAAAAATTAAAAAAAAAAAAACCTGGATTCATGTCTTTGTGTCACAAATAGTGCTTACTTTGAGGGGGGACTCCCCGCCGACGTACACAAAAAGCACATTGTGTCGTTTCATCATGTGCTTGAACATCTGCTTGCTGGGAAGCGCCCTGACGGCGGGTCTGGAGGGGGAAATAAAACCCGCGCAGATTAGCTCATGTTAATGAGTGAAATCCATTCAGCACAAAGATGGCACACTAATGCAATAACTGATGTAGAGGCGCCAACAGTTCTGGTCTTGATTCACGTGCTGGTGGCTCCACCCAGTGGAGACTCAGCAACTCACAGCCCTGAAGTGAGAGCCAAGCTTTTGATCACCCCCCTCTGTCACGGATCAAGATTGATTTCCCTCAAGGAGGAGGAAATCTGTCAGGCACAGTTGATACAGTGGCTTAAACTGGAGCATCGGAGGGGGAAACCCATTGAGCTATGAAACAAATGCGGGCTGCATTGATGAGCTTGCTCAGATGGTTCCTATTAGCGCAGCTGTGAAATGAAGGGAGTTCTACTTCATTATCAGTTTGCTGTCTTGTTTTTGAAGCGGTGGTCGGAGGCTTACCCTGCCACCCTGTTGGCAAACTCTACGATGTCATCTTTTGTCCTCGGTCCTTTGTAGTTATAGGCAAGATCCCCCTTTAACCTGAGGAGGCGGGACAGACACCAAACAGAGCGTGAGAGGCTGATAATTCAGACGTACCATTCCTTATCTCTGTGTCATTCATCCGCTGCCGGGTGAAGACATTCATGCGAAAATAAAATGGAAAAACAATTACGTGACATTGAACTTTGCATTCAGGATATCGAGTTAGTCTGAAAAACCTCATTCGGTGAGAATATGAAATAATATAAAAAGAGATATTACAGTCGAGGCAAAGCTCGGTCAGCGGACAGAAAATCAATCAGCAACTACTTTGACGTTCAATGAATCGCTTTTGCTGTCTGATAAAGCAAAGATGGGAAATATTAGCTGGTTCAAGCTTCTCGAATATCAACATTTGCTGCTTTTCTATATTCTAGTGGTCGCTTTCTTCGTTTCACCTTTTTTATACTGGGTAGGTATTACACTGCGCCCAGGTATTAGACGGCACCCAGAACAGGCTGAATTCTTTGTGGCATTGATTGAACAGGAAGCTGGAATCCATGGATTTGTCGGATGCACAGAACATCCCTTCCCACCACATCCCAACAGATGCTCTGTTGAGTTAAATGCTCGCAATAGAGAAACTGATTAACTTGGTTGTAAACAGATTATCTTTGGGAATTAGAGACCTGGGCCTCTCAAAACCTGTCAGAAGCATTGTCAACATTCTTCTGTGCCGCCACCCCCCACCACCACCATCATGTCTCGTTTTCTATGTGTTTTAGGTTTGTCATCTCTGTTTTGTCGTATCATTAGTCAATTTCTGCACTTTTTTACTGTGTAAAGCACTTTGGTCAACTGCAGGGTTGTTTTTTTAACTGCGCTAAATAAATAAATAAACTGACTACTCAGCAGTTACATTAATTAATAAAGAGTAAAAAGAAATCGATAATGAAAAGAGTCCATTAGTAGGGGCCCTACTTGAGTCCATTAAAGACAGCAGCTGTCTTTGGAAGTATCTGACAAGCTGTCTATTTCAAGGTGAGCTAATGAAACAAATCCATCAGGAAACGCTTATTCATCACAAAAAGTTCGACTTCATCTAAATCCTCTCGCCTCCAATGAAAAACAAAAACAAACGACTGGCCCTCATTGAGTTCCAGCCAAAGAAAGCTGCTGGAGGTCCTCCAACCAGCAGAATGCATGAAGGATTGCTATGGTTGCATCAGCCCACAGGGCTTAATGAACTCAGGGGGGGGGGGGGCTGAACTCTAAATCTAGTCTCCTCCGCACCGAGGGAGACTTCTCGTGTTCTTCGACGGATGTTTCATCACTCGCCTGGTTTGATGTTATGAACCCTGCCGTGTTATCCTGTGGCGGTTCTTCCCAAATGAGCTCGATGAAACTAAATGGGGAGCCCATTACGGCAGCGAGCAGTTAAATGAGTCCGTATCGAATGCGCAGAGGATCGCTTGTCTCAAGTCAACACGAGTTGTGCCGTTGAGCAGCTGGCGTCGACCCAAATTCATCCATTTTATATAAAAGATAAAAATAAAAATGTCACTTGCACTTCACGAGAAATGAAAATGAGGAATCAGTTGATGTAGTTCACAAGTGGCTGTAGCACCAAACATTGATTTATCAATAAATCAAAAGATAAACTGGGATATGCCTGAGAAAAGTAAAATATAAGAGTCAAATTGAAATGACTGGAGATGATTTTAAACGGTTTATCGCACAAGAAATGTATAATTAACTTAAGTGCCGAAGCTAATACAATTTTAGCTCAAGAAGGTGTGAAGGTGTGTCACTTAGTTGTGTCTTAAGGAAGCAGCAACAACACCTTGTTCCCTCGTGAATAAGTCGTCTAACGGCATCTCAACAGGCCAAACCTCAGGGGAAAGACGACAACATTGCCTGATAATAATAATAATAATAATAATAATAATAATACAAACTAAAGTAAAGACGCTTTATATAATAAAGTAGAACACCAAATTATAGCCTCAAAACTGACGGTAAAGTTGAATCAATGCCTCTCTGACTCAAGCTTAATAAATACTTAAGACTAGTGTTATCTGCAGATATATTCTATTGAGCTTATTATCAGTCTGTGTCAGAACCCCGTAGGTCCGTACAAAATTCAATAAGCCTTTTAATCTCATATGGATTTATTTAGGCCTTTGCAAAGCTGCACGGAGTGGCTAAGAAAATTACAGCAACTTGCAAAAAAGAAAAAGTGTGCACGGTGTTTCATTCATGATCACACAAAGTTTTGTGGTGCATAAAGCTTGTTTTTCTGTCACTTACAGTTTTATTGTGGGGTAACCACGAACACCGAACTCTGACGACATTCCTGCAACACACAAAACAAACATAGCATCTCAGACAAAAGAAAGACATTAGAGAACCATCATTGTCTTCAGAAGTTTGAAGTATCCTGGGATTCAAATACTGGGATTAAAGGAGTAGTTTGACATTTTGGGATATTTCCTTCTTGCCGATAATTAGATGAGAAAATAGACGGCACTCTCACGTCGCTACAGAAAACATGAAGCCAGGCTAAGCTAACCCGTTATCTGTAGCATTATATTTAACAGACCTAAAGCTCATCCAACTCTCCACTACAATATAATAAACATGTTTCCCTAAACTGTTGGAACTATTCCTTTAAAAGCACCGTGGATTAAAACAAAAAGGTACCAGTCTGTCAATCAATAAATGAAATGTGTCCGTGGATTACGCCTAAAACTAATTTAATGGAGGATTACCGTAATTTTACTCACAATATTAATCTTTCACTGTATGATTATTGTGGCATAACAATGTCATAATAATAAAACAAAAGCCATCTTTAATATCGTCTATGGTGCTTTTAATGAGACCTGAAAGCCTTTCACATACAGGGCTTCTCACCGTGTTGTTGAACAACAGTCAATTAGTTTGATCCATCTCCAGCACATGAAGTAACCACCTGGGGACGACCGGGCAGCAAGGGAAGCCCCTGAAGCGCTCCGTCGTTAACTCACCAGAGTACGCGGTGGCATCCATCTTTCCCACGCGGACCGGCGACCCGGAGCTCTTCAGCTCCACTCCCACGTCGTGCCATACTGGCTCCAGTTTCTTACAGTAGCCGCACCACGGCGCATAGAACTGAAGAAGAAGAAAAACAGGAGAAGGAAGCTTTAGGTCACGTGCAACATATTGTAAAAACATTATGTTTATTCAAAATATAACAGCATCTATAAAGTTAATAACCAAATCTCTATTCTACATTATTTTAGAATCACACACAGTTTTGTAGATTACTGTCCTGAATTTTGAGTGCGTTTGCACTATTGTACTTTGGAGGACTTTGTGATATTGTGTTTGACCTCCGGAATAGATTCTTTGTGTACAAAAGGACAACACTGGATCCTTAAAGAATGGGAGCAGCAGTCGGGATGATTTGAATGCACGGCTGCCAATTAGGACCCCGATAAAGGGCTATTGTTTGGCCACTTGAAGGCAGCGGATGTAAGCGAAGGTTGATCCATCCAGCCGGGAGCCATTCTTCACTGATGTTTTTCGCCACTTTAATACCAGAACATCTTCTGGTGGTGTCCTTTCTTGGGAACCAGAGCTCCCTCGTTCTGCCTCCTCCCCAGGTCTTTGGGAGCCTTCCTCTGCTTATAGCCCAAGTGCTTAGGAACGTCTGAGTGGATGTTCCAGTGTAGCCCTCTGCCACCACCTTCCACTGGACAGGTGATCGCCCTCCACCCTCCATTCCCTCTCATCTCCCTGACTTCAGCTGGAGATCGAGGTCAGCTCTCGTGTTCCAGTGGCCTCTGGGTGACAGAACCACACCGTCATGCTGCTGCTCTGAGCCTCACCCCCCTTTTGCCTGACAAACTCGGATCGGCCGCTGTGCCGTTTCCAGCCTGCATGCCTCCAGGATTTTGGCTAGCTTACGCAGGGCCTCGACGTGACGCCATCCGTACTGGCCCTTCCAGACAGAGAGGCTATGCTGCAAGCTCGGGTTCTGGGAGTTGCAGAGTTGGCAGGTCTCCTCTGAACCGTACCAGAGGTGCAGGTTAGGGGGGACCGGGAAGTTAATCGCTCCCAAACAGCGCCATGTTGGAAAGACATCGAAGAAGGCCCAGCTATTTACAGTTAGTTGTAACACTGACATACCCCCTTTTAAGTTGATACGATGAACTTGTTATGAAACAGTTAATTTGTTGCAGTGGTGTTTCTGGCCACCTGATAAATGTAAGTCCATTATTAATTCCAATTTGAGCTCCGTTTTTGGTCTCTACCAACTGCTGAGGGAAGTATCCGACTCTTTGAGAGCTAAACGCTCCACTAAATTCACCCGCTAGTCGCCAACTGTGTCTGTCTGCTGTTGGGTGCAGCACATGTACTGTAAAGTGGGTTCATTGTTTAGCATTTTTTGCTGCCAACAGCCGGACAACTTCTGCTGGTAACAAGACTGACAACAGCTGTGAAAACTAAACCATATCGTTAATGTGCCATAAAGCCAAAAGAGCTGCACAGTTGGCAAATAATTCTCCGTGAGTTGATCACTGGAAATGAGACTGTGTACATTTGATTCTTTGCTGTTATAAAAACACTGATTAGTGGAGCTTACAGTATGTAACTGGCAGTAATTCAGGTCAAATACTCCCCAAACAAACCCTTTTCTAGTGGATTTGGACAATTTAGTATTTTAGACAAGGACTCACTGCTGCAGCCCGGACGTGAAGTGAAAGCAGCTTTGGGTGCTCAAGCTTGGTTTGCTTGTATGGACTCAGACACAAACTGATATAAACCCATCCGAGCCCCCTGGCTTTGCCCCGCATGCATGACTTGTCATTCACTAATCACAAACACAGAGGACAGTCTGCACACCCCCTCCGAACAGCCCATCCCGGCCACTGCCACTTCCGCAAGGGATGATCCGGACAGTGGCGTGGTGGATGTGAATTAAAGCATAGCTGAATGGACCCAGACTGTGTGTGTGTGTGTGTGTGTGTCAGACTCACATCAACCAGCCAGACATCGTTCACTCTGGTGTCTTTAAATCTGTCACAAAAGAAGAATGAATGACAGTTAGATAAAGTTATTCATATTCAAAATACTGAGGAACTGCCATCACACGATGCATGTTATATATTAAGACATTAAGAATAGTTACTATTCAAGTTATGTCGATACGACTTATTTGTAAAAAAAAAAAAAAAAAAAAAGCTGAACAAAAAGAGACAAATAAGAGGATCTCACAAACACAAAGGCAAATGCACAAGCCAAACTTGAGAGAGGAAGTAAGCACTGAACTAAACTCAGATTTTTTTGGTATACTCAGAAGTTGCATTAACACGAGCACGTTATAATGCCACAGCAGCAGGAAGGTGACATATTGAAGCAGGGGTGCATCACTTACGTGTCATCTAAATCTTCAACAAATGCAAGCACGGCCGACGCCAGGAAAGCCGCTACAACTGTAACATTGAAAACAGAAGAGTACAGGTTAGCTTAACGCGAACAAGAGCTTTCTACAGTCTGTATATTGTCCCTGAAACCTCATGACTGGAGAGCATCACCAGCTAATGCTCGTCCCAGAGCTAACTGAGCATCAATATTTCCCTTCACAGTTTCGACAACAAGGAGCTCTACGGGTCGTTTTAACAGCTGCTGTGATGACGTGTTTAGTGTAGCTCTAAACGTATTAATTAAAAATAGAGGGAACGTACCGCCACAAATCAGGGAAGCTTTCACTTCTGCCATCGCTTCGAGTGGAAACAGCAATCAGGAAATACAGCTGCTAAAGCCAGCCAGTCTGCGCATGCGCGTGGGTTACTCCGACTCCCAGCGGCTTCTTCTTCTTCTTCTGGTTTTACGGCTCACGGCTGCATTTAGAAATTATTTTAAAATATAAATTTTAAAAAACTATAACTGGTGCCTGATTTTTAGTATTTTTAAAATACTATCAGTGCATTTGATTTGACTTTGGAAGTAAAACAATAAAAAAAATATGCCACCATAACATTTTCTGCATTTATTCATGAATATCGATACTCACCACAAGGTGGCGCTCTAAGATAATTAACAAGGGCAACAGGCCAAACTTCCACTGCTTGTATTCTTTACATACTTTAAAATATGTGCTACATAGCTATGCTACAATCCTGCGTTCAAAATGATAGTGTAGTATAATCAGCAAAATGTGCTGTAGGTATGAAAAGTAGTCTACTCAACATTAATATAGCCAGATGTTTTGTCGTGTTGGTAATCATATTTGTTCTGTTGGTAAACTCATTATTTGATTACGCACATTAGCAACAATTTAATTTAGTTGTCGCCAAAGATGTACTTTCCCTTTTATCTTACATGTCAGATAAATGTGGTGGAATAAGATGTACAATACCTCCCTCTGAAATGTAGAGAAGAAGAAGTAATGTATGGCTATGAAATAGAAAATACTCACATAAAGTGCAGGAACCTTGAAATTGTACTCAAATGCAGTATTGAGCAAATGTACTAGCTGCTAGTAAATGTATTTCCATCACAATTTCCACACAAAACACCAGATGAACATTTATTTTATTGGAAACATATTTGTTTTGCTTTGAGAATAATAATTTGTTTCTAATACTGTCTGAATAGCTTTAAAAATATCAAACATGTTACCACATGAACTATATTTTCAAAAGGTTATAACTCATATTATCATCATTCAAGCCTTTTGATATACGTACACACACAAAAAAATCTCACATCACACATGAGCACATAAAAAAGTTACAAGTCCTAAAATGGTTAGCTTCACAGAGTGTGGCAGAAGTTTACAAAATAAATAAAATCTTTTGTGTAATATTATTTCCATATTATCAGTCACACTGAATCCTCTAATCGCTGGCATGAGTGTCATTTTAGTCATAACATCGCAGAGACTGCAGAATATTTATTATGTGTTACTCCAGCCTGCAAAGAGTCCTAAGATAGAACAGAGGTCTTAGTAGACATTTGAAATATGAACTAATCCAGCATTTAATAAACATGTCTTCTCTGAAAAAGAGAACATTTGTCCTTGGTATGCAAATTTAAATACAAAATGTCCTTCTATTGAACCATATTGATCGATACCACTAAGTATGCTGGGACTTTTTCCAACTGTAACTTTTATATCCTTCGATTCTAGCCGTCATTCTTGGAGAAAAGAGAAAAACAAAAAAGAAGCGTGAAATAGTTTCGCACCGTGAGAAAGGGCTGTTCTTTCTCGTGGGGTGAATGGTGATCATGACTGTGTTACTAAACAGACTCATGCGGAGGATGGTCCTGTTGAAGCCCCGTGTGCCAAGTTTGTTCGGGTCCAATGCCTTTTGTATTTGGAGGGGGGGCAGGAAAGTGGACGCATGCTGTGAGGCCACAATGACTTCTGATTGACTAAACTGTTAAAAACAATGAATACAGATGGACTTCCTTTCAGTTAGCCCTACACAAATATACATTTTGTTTTACTTTTCACCTGCATTCAAAACACATGTTGTGCTCCGATGAGTTCCACGGTTTAAACAAGGCACTGAGAGAAGTGAGAGTAACCCAGAAAACCTTCAAAAGGCAGGACTTTTAATGAAGTGTTTGATTATTTCCCACACTTGTTTTTTCCTATTGAAAGTTTTAGTACAGCAAGATCGTTTGTCTTCTTATGAGATAAAGAGTGGACTTGTTCCCGCGTCGCAGGCCGAGCTGCAGACTCCCACATTCAGTAAGACTCCAGTCAGCTGTCTGACTGAACCCACACGCGTCATCTTACCGAACGGGTCAGATGTGACCTCAGTTGACCCAAAAAACAAAGATTTCTTTCCCCTATTTCATCACTCTTCACATGGCAACAACAGCGGTGAGAAGATCCAGTTGTCCACATAACGGCAAGAATGTTTCCCCGCTCTATTATATCAAATCATTTTTCTTTATAAACATAAAATAAGCAACGTTACACAAGCTACATTACAAACACATATTATAATTTATAATTCAGACAAAACCTAATAAACAATATCACAGACATCCAAAAAGGCAGCATCAAGTTCTCACTTTGGAAAGTTGTGGCAAAATGATGTCTTAATGTGTATTTTCTGTAATTTGACAGTAATCCAAGAACCAAGTAAAACACACGCATATACGGTATACTGTATGTTTATTCTATTAGCATAAAAAGCTTCATTATTTTTGCATATTTTTATGCTGAAGTTTTAAGCTGGTATTTTACAAATAAAAAAAGTTCTGGTGAAAATCGCACCGTAAACAAACATCATACGCAAAGCTTCGTGACAGCTTCCTGTATTCCCGCAGGAATAAAACACCAGAGTGGCGACACCGTGGACAAAGAAAAGGTTTAAATGAGTAGACGACAGGCGGATGTTCCTCCTGGCAAACCGGAGAATGAACGCCAAAGATGAGACAACCGAGATATAAAAAAGACAGAGTGCTGGTTGATACTGCTATGTTTTTCAGTAACAGTGAAAGGTCCAATACTGTAAATGTGACTCCAAGTTCAGGTTGATGTGTGGCCCTTTCTCCTCTTAGATGAATTCTTCTGAAACCTCTCCAGCTGTTTGCATCTGCTCCGGGACTGAAAGGGGCTTCACTGTTGCTGCCACAGGTTGCGTGAAATACATTAAAGCCCTCTGCAGCCGACATACAGACAATCCTGTCAAGTTTCTTCTTCACACACTCTTGTAAGGCTCTGAATGAGGCACACTGGTGACGTCGCTTAAAGTGGCAAAAAAAGTGGTGCTGCCCGAAATTTACCAGGACGAGCAGCATTTACTTGGAGCAGCTATGTGCAGCGTTGCATAGCCAGGTTCCCTTTAAGAGTATGTATTCCTCTGTGGCAGCATCAGATGTCCATCAACAGGCATCACTTGTTCATTCCAGGATGTCAGTTTCAAATGGGACCAGATGGTAGTAGGAAAGGTTGGTGACATACGCTTCTGTTTCCTCCTCACACAGGTCTGCTTCCATTGGCAGAAACTCGGTTCCATCCTCATACCTGGCAACAAAATGAAAGACACATTACTCCAAGGAGAGGATGGAACCGTTGGTCTATAAACAGGGATCAAAAGCGTTGATTAAAACCCCCGTGTAATGGTCTACATCAATCCATAGAGACTCTATTTGCTTGTACAAGTAAGAAAAAAAAAGTAGTCTATTTAAGAGTTCTGTAAAGTGTTGTTTTATGTGAAGGAATGTGTTCCTCTTTTGATTCCTTCCCACACCCAGGGAAGGAAGAGGTGCACAGACACACTTCCTGTTGGGGGGGTGGAGGGTCCTGGGGTTGGGTCACATTGCAAGGACTTCCCCACTCACCAAAACAGTCAAGAGCAAACATGGTAATCCTCATATTTGTGGGAAAATAAGCAGTTTATTTGTTCATCTTGCAGATGGATTGACCAAAAAGAAAGAAATATTGAGGAGTGGTCTTAACACTCACGTATGTTCCACAGAGTCAGTGGAGGAGGGTCTCTCTTTTTCTTCAGGGAGACTGTGATCAAATACGATGGTCTCTGTGTTGGCCAGACAGAATCCATTTGACCGCATGATTTCTGAAAAGGTCCAGAGTGCCGGTTAAGTCATCACGACAAGCAACGGTGGCTCCATTTATTTATTTATTTTTTGTATACTAGATATACATACCGGATATTTTGTATGGACTCTGGAAGCACGGCTGGATTCTGTGGACTTTGTCGTTCCTCAGCACCTGGTCCAGCGGCGATCGCTCAAAGAAAGTCAACATCACCTCCGACCTGGAATACTGTGGAGTCGGGATTGTTAGCGATCTAGTTTACAAACATCTACCTTCATGAAAACCTTCTGCTGCCCAATGGACATGCTAATAAAGTACAGACAGAAGACATCATTTGATGGGCAACAGTTAGAGACAGACCTTGCACGGCATGTTGATGGCGTTCTTCAGTAGCCGTTCCACCTCATTCAATTTCTCCTCAATATCGCTGGCCTCTTTGATTTTTACCAGCCCTGAAACATACATGTGAACGTCTGAAATCTTCCGATCTTGTGTGTTGATTTCAAAAGCAGTTCAAATCAAAAGTAATTCAACACACCAACTCTGCAATTAATCCCGTCTTTGTGAAGCCTATAACCTTTAGGATTTGGTGATGTGTGAACTGTAATGTTGTTGTTTTTTATCTCTGATGTTTTTTACAACGCCTGAACTTTTCACAATACAATACAACAGCATCAATAACTACAGCCTAAAGAATAACATAAAAATATCAACGAATCTCAAGTAAAGAGTCTGAATCAAAACTATTTCTGTGCCTGTGCGATAAAAAAAGGGCAGCTGCTTTGACCTTTATTGCCACCAGACTGTTGTCTGTCCAAACAAAAAGCCAGACGGGTCTGATTTTATCTCTGTAGTCTTGAAAAAGGTTGCTCCAAATGCAAGTGAAACAGTATTGGTCTGATTAGTACAGTAAACTTTTTATGAACAATGATCCCTGATATTAACCCAAAGTAGGAGGAGGGGAAAAAAACAGACTTCTTATCATTGTCTTTGGAACAAGAACACAGTGAGATGCTGTAAAACTGCCAGAGTAATTGCGAACATTTGTAAGACAGTAGTAATAACAGAGGGAAGAAATAGAGAGGAAAGCTACACAATGACGCGTTAATCCTGCATAACACTAGGAATGCAATTTAAGAAGCAGTGGGAGTGTAAAATCAGCACTTTTAGCAGCACAGGGCTGCCGCCCGTGTGAGCGAGCAGTCAGCACAGCATCATTTACTGCCGTGCTGACAAAGGGAAGTGGTGGGGAGAATAATGATGAAGACGGCAGCCACACTGATGAGTCTCTGTCTGATGTAAGTGGTGCAGACAAAACGCAGTCACACAGCGGTTACTGTTACATGGAAGTACCGAGTAAGAGAGCCCAAAGCAACACAGTCACAGTCACAGTCTCATCCATTTATAATGGCCAGCGGTGATGACATCATACCCAGGGGGACGCGAGGAGTGATTGGGCAGTTTAATCATCGCCAGGAACCGACTGAGACTCCCACCCAGTCTGAACCTCATACCGCCTCTGGATCATGTTTGATTAAACTCCCTTTTTACGGTTTTTCCTGTAAAAGTGACAGATATTACAAGTTTAAAAGGCTTATACTGATATATTGTGTTGTTTTGGCAAGTGTTTTTTTTCTGATGCTTGAGAGTTTATTGCCAAATATATGGAAGACACTTTCTTCAGGAAATTCAGTCAAGTTTGCTCACATAATCTGTATTTGCATATAAATATAGATAGTCATGTAAATAAAAATAATTAAATATTTAATGTTGTAAGCATATTTAAAGCAGGCCTACTGTGCGTCACAGTGTGGTTCCCCCTTGTCAACGGTGGGAGAAACTTACCAGAAGTTAAAACTAAACAATTCTCAACAAAGAATATTAGAAACCATTACATTAGTGTAATTTATGTTGATACAATGAAGGCCATTTTGCAAAATGGTTGATTCTCGTGGTCGATTCGGAGCATTAACAGCAGTGTACGTCTTAAGCGGAAACAAAGCCAGGATGATGAACTTCACCACAGAAACTACACCCAGTCGTGTTAGCTGTTATCCTTGTCAACACATTAGTTATGTTTATGTTCTGCCATGTAGGACTCTAACGTTATGAACCCACTGCTCATTATTTATTATTAGGTGCAGGCACCCAGGGTGCACATGGAAACAGGGTGGGGTCAGGAAGAATGTATTATGGTATTATCAGAGGGTGTGTGAGGGACCCCCTTAAAATGTTGTTTCTCCTCCATGACATACTAACAGTTTGGTCATGGAGTAGAGGGCTCAAACATGCTGCATAAGACTGAGGATGTCTCTTTTTCATTTCAGAGTTCAGAGGTTTTTTCAACCATCAATTCAATTCAACCATCTTTGAATTCATTAAAAACTGCTGTAATGCATTAAAACAAAACAAAAGCACAAACTAGCAGACTGTGTGGAGTACTGATACTGAGCTATAACAGGCCTGCTTTGATGTACAAAGGAGAAGTATGCGTGGTAATTTTTTGCAACAGCTCAGTGATGGTTGCGCAAGATTTAATCGCGAATAACCACAGTGGATCTGATGTGTTGCTGTAATTTGAAGACGCACGCCTCCCCTAAATAGAGACATCAGATTCAACGCATATACCTGCTGCCATCCGAAGCATAAGAGGGGACGTTAATGTGCTGTTGTGGCTGACAGATATCTACTCTGCATTCCTGGCATCACTACAATAAACATAATCAGATTCTGTGCGGTTAGACGTGTCGACTGGTTGAAGATGAAGGTAAAACACTGAATAAAGGGGGTTTCTGGAGAGGTCTATCTGGCTCGCATCCATCAAATGAAGTGTATGAAAAGGCAGAAAACTTGGGTGAGCAGTGCTGACTTGGTGCGAGCAGGAGCGCGGCACATAATGCCATCAATCTTGACACCAAAATTGCTGTGTGCCACTTAAGTGAAACCACTCCCGCTGCACCTCTCCTCCCACTGTAAATCAACCAAAGTACCACACAACACAGCGAGTTTCATCTCCAAACACTACGAAATATAATATGTTGTGTGTATATTTTATCTCAGATTTGCTGTTTGTGACAATTACAGGGTTGTCCACTGGATAATGTCTTCAAAGACTTTGTTTTTTCTCCTAACAGAGTCCCTAGTGTATTTCCTCCAATTTCCTCTGAAAGGGTCTATTTCCTGTCTGGCCTTCTAGTGTGGTCTTCTTCAAAATGCGATTGTTCCTTTATGCCCTTCACTCTAAATTACCTCAAATGAGCTTAAGAGGCAGTGTTTATCATGTTCAGTAACAGTACATGGATGCCACATGGAAGTTTGATGTATGCGCATGTCTCGTATTTCTTTGTAATTGCACACTTAAGTTACCCGTCTGTTAGTTGTGTGACAACGCGCCATGTTGACAAGCCACTGCTTCACGTATTAGCTGAAATAACACAGTAGAAGTAGATGCACAACAGGAACTGGACTGTGTCCAAGTCATCCTCAAAGACATTATCTGAAGAGTCATCGCATGTGGTAAGCATCAGCTGTTTCACAGCTATCTCCTGCATGGATCTGATAAGCACATGTCGGCAGCCTGCTTCATCACCTCACCACTAACTCTGCTCAGTTTTGTCATGGAGGTATTTCTGGACACCTCAGTCAACAAGCAGAGGACGTCCAAACTCAGTGAACTACCATGTCCATGAGAGTGTCCGGCTACGCGCATTTCTTTTCCCCTTGTTTCCAGTCTTTATGCTATGCTAAGCTAACCAGCTGCTGGTTGTAGCTCCTATCTAACAGACATACATGTGAGCGATATCAATTTTCTCATCTAACCTTAAACAAGTGAGCGGATGAGTTTATTTCCCAAGATGTCAAACTATTCCTTGAATACCGGCACTAATTCACAAAACCACACACACACCTGTCAGCCAATCAGAGACGAGAGTTTTCAATGGCCATAATATAACATAATATAACACCCTTCAGGTTGTAAGTTCTATGAATGTAATGTAATCTATTCCATAAATCTGTCATGAGGGAAGGAGTAATGTAATGTCCAGTGACCCTCCTTTGTTAATGTGGGAATTAGCGCTGTAATAACCAACTGAGATGATGATTCATCAGTGTCCAAGAACACACTGTGAAGTATTTCTTAAGTAGGTAGTAGTGAATGAGAGTAAGAGGGAGTGATTTCGGACACAGCTTGTGTCCGAATTCCTCGGTGGAATCCGTCTCACATGGAATGTGAGCAAACGCTTCCTGTCTGTGTTCACCCGGGGGTCACATGTAAGGTAAGTGTAAAGGGGCCTTCGCCGACCAGAGGGACTAAATATGGGAAGTCCACTCCTCCCTCTCTCTCTCCCTCTCTCTCATCATCATGACATCCGTCTGGAAGCTCTGCACGCCTTCCTTGTTGCTTAGACGCAGCACAGAAACAGAAAAACACCAGCGGAGCCAGAAACTGGAGCAAAGCGGAATGAGAAAGGCCAGAGCCACACTTTTTCAAAGAGACTTTCAATCTAAGTGGCGATTAGAGGGGATGCAAATGAAATATTGAACAGAGGTAGGAATTAAAGAAAGGCCATTAGGAGAATGTTATTAACCCTGTGGCTGGGTATCCGTCGCATAAATTGTCAAAGCAGCTTGAGTCACTAAAGTAACACTGAGGTCTCCTTCAGTGCCGGATCTGATCCATTCATCATATGAACGGTGACACAGACAGTAAAAAAAAAAAAAAAAGAAGTGAAAAGTGAGTCATGAGATCCAAAATGTCTCTTCCTAAAATGCACTGCAGACTGCGCCGGCAGCAGCGGAGCAGCGAGCTGTCAACAAGCTCGTCGGCTATTTGAGTGCACGGCCAGGAAGCGAAGCTTTTCAGTCACCACTGAGGGGATGTTTCCAAAACATTCGTATAGGCTCAGTGGGTAGAGACAAAAGGGAAGTGGCAAGGAACAGGAACAAGTCGGGAGCTTTGCTAAACTTGTTGGCAGTGTCAAAGGTCCAAACCCTGAGGGCCATGGGTTTAGGATAGATATGGCAAAAGACTGCCCTCTACAAAGCCCTGCAGCTTTGCCATTCAACCTGTAAATCAAGTTATTTTTCATGGACACAGAATGTATCTCTCCATCCATTGCTGTCCTGTAAAAAAAATCTCCAAAATGTCAATTTTTTCCGGGGACAGAATCAAGAATTGTCATCTTACAGCTGGTTATATCTCAGCTCTGGTCTTTACTCTGCAGAGTTCAGAGTTCCCCCTGAGTTGTTTGGGCTCACTCCCACACCGCTAGATATTAGGGACACATCTGTCATCGCCTTTGATTAAAGCAGAACTGGGGTCAGTTCCTGAGCACCAGATAATAGCATGCTCAGACCGCCCAGTAACACCCCCCCCCCTAAAGAGTTATGGTGCGTCAGATGCAGAGAGCAAATTCCACATGGAAGTCAGAGTTGGTAGTTCTCTCCAGTGGGGAATCCAACTTTTAGGCCACAATAAGGTGCATTTGTGTTGCAGCAAAGAAGAGAAGGATTTCAGTGATGATCAACAGAAACTTAAACTAAAAGTGAATAATAGATATCATCATGAAACTTCCGCAGTTGATAACTTACATTAAAACGATTTTTTTTTTGGTATGGAAAGTTTCTGAAATGTGTCGTTTAAATATGCAAATGAGGCATTATCTAATGCAAACTTTTAATAACTTTATTTATAGAGCACTTTTCAAAACAGATGTTTCAAAAAAATTACTTTTGCTTAATTAACGTATGTGAAATCTGCAGACGCAAATAGACAAAAAGTATAAAATAAACACCTAAATGTGTTGATCAGTGCATAAAAAACAATTTTTCTTTTTTGTCTTGCCTTTATTAAGTCCTTTATCAAGCAAATATTTGGCATTTAGTTCCTCCTTCTCAATTGTTTGTTGCAGCCCAATTATATATAGTAGCCTAGTGCAGAAGAAGAGAAAGTTGAGGGGCCCCCAGCCACCTCCTGCCCATGGCCCATAATCTGCAGCTACGCCCTTGATCCGAATTCAACCCTAAAAATATATAATAATAGAAACAACATTTGTGACACTCTGTCACTGTTTTAAATACTCTACCATCACCTTCCTGTCGTATAACTGTCACATTCCCATCAGACCCACCTTCTATCAGCGGAGACTTGGACAGCTCTCTTCTGTCCTCAGGAAAGGACTCCACCAGTCTCTTAAACAGCCGCCCCAGATCGGCGTAACTCCGATGCAAGTATAAAATGTTCCTGTCGGACCACTCCGTCCGGATCTCGAAGAACTCCTCTTCCTCTCCCCGCTGGCTGATGATGAGTCTCCGGATCCCGTTGACCCAGCAGTCCCGAACAAACATGTTGACCAGCGACGTGCCTTCAAACACGGCCGATGCCATTCCTCAGACGTCAGTCCAGCATGCTGGGGCGGGCCGGCGGACAGCAGGGCGAGTGGGCTGAGCGAGTCGGAGGATTTGAAAATAATAATAATAATAATAATAATAATAAAAAATCTGGAAGGAAAGACAACTTCAGTAACTTTTCGGTCTGGAAGCAGCTGTGAGTACGCACGAGCAGGATGAGGATTTGCTCAGCCCATCACACGGCGTCATCTCTCAAACGTGGCATGATCTGAAAAAAACAAAAAAGCAGACTTTAGAGTCATAGATACCGCCCCTGCAACAATTGATTTGCCCATCGATCCGACAAATGTTTACTTTTCTGTCATCTTTGGCAAGACGTCGACGAGATTCAAAATAACAAGTCCAAAGAGCTCTGAAAGTATAAAGTGCTGCTCCCTCCTCCAGTGCGCATTTAGTTTCCTAAAATCCAGAGCATGTCACTTCACACTGTCTGGATGAGCTTTTCTTTCAGCACAGTTTCCTCCCCTCTCCTTCCTCCCTCATTCCTTCCTCTCTCCTTCCTTCCTCCCTCCTTGACAACAGGGTATTATTATGCAAAGAATGCAAAGGGCTGCAAAGACTAAACTGTCCATCTCTTTATTTGTTGGTGAAATAGCTTATGTTTGCTCTTTTTCTTTATTCAAACAACTCTGATTACCTCTGGATGTGATGCCATTTGCCACGTCGCTCCTTAAATCTGGATACTTAATCTGAAAATGAGTCGTTTGGAAATAATAACCACAGAAAAAAAAATTCTTGTGCCAGCAAAGGAGCATTAACATTTGCCTGTGCAAGCGTCTCCATTTCTGACCTCACATAACTCACGTCTCCACTAAATACCAGTATTTTAGCCAATATTTAGCCACAGCAAAAAAAAGATGCACTTCAGCATAATGTCCTCTGTCAGTGAGACTAAAAAAGGAGCAGATCGTTTCTGCGTTGCATGACTGAGCGGCACACTAATATTTCACCAGCAAAAGAGCTTCACAGGAGGTCATGGCTGAGTCAAGTAATGGTGATTCAGCTGTAATGAACTACAGCAAATGGTTCTGGTAAAAGCAATTCATAGCAATAGAGGAAGTAGCATGCTCACTGCAAGTAAAAGCAAGCTGTAGAATACTGGGCAGGCACACCCATGCACACAGAGCTGTGCAGAAAACAGAGTATTGTGCTGTTGAGATTAGAGAAAGCAATCCTGCTGTAATGTGCACATTACATTTTACGAGACAGAGCAGGTGGCTGCTGCAAAGCTCTGCATTCGTGCACGTTTTCAGCTCGCAATTGCACCTTTGTGAGTGTTTCAGTCTCGCTATTGCAAATGTTACGACCCCAAACACAGCGATGCAGCCAGTCGGATAAATATAAAGTGTGAATTTGCCAGACTTAAAACTGTGCAAAGAGTCCTCCTTTCACGTGTGGCAGTTTCATATTCCGCACGTTCAGTTCCTGGTTGCGTCGTAGAGAGGTGGCATATTGGATGGTGATGCTGTCAAAGTGTCTGCATTCAGAACATGTTGCTACAAGATAGAAAATAGGGAAATATAGATGAAAAATGTAGGAACTATTCTGAAGAGTGAGGGACTACTGCTTCTCCGACAGTTCCACTTCGTCATATTCCATTATACACTTGACCTTTCATGTTATTTCCCGGTACTATTCTGTGTTGTTGTCTAGAAAAGTAAACCCCCTTCTGACAGTGTTTTATGTAGGCTATAGTGGAACCAGATTCGTAGTCGTGATCATAACTTCCTAATAAGCAGCATAATTAAATGCATCTTTCCTCATACTGGTGACTTTAAAATGGAGATGAGACAGATTGAATTAACTACTTCTTGCTTTATGAGAACAATGTCTGAAGTAACATCCTTGACAAATACTAAACATACAATACTTTGGTAGTTTTGTGAGAGTATTGAATGTTGAATATTGAAAGGGAAACATAAAGAATGCCGTGGAGCAAAACGTGATCAGCCATCTCAGTGTTTGTTTGCAGAACAGAATATTACAGAGAGCTCCTGTCCGCTGTGTGCACAGTGACCTCTATCATTACGGCAGAAAGTATAGAGTGGGAAGAAAATGACTGTGATGCACTGTGATCATAAAATAGCTGTTGTTGAATTGTCATACAGTGAGATGAGGTGTGAGATGCAGCTTTGTGTAAACCTACAGAGACAGAGGTGAATCATACTGAACAGCAACCAAACCCCAAACGTTACCGTTCCTCTGCTATATGGCTGGCCTTTACTGGAACAAAAGCAGAGACATTAAGAGATAGAGAGTGAGGTTCGAGGTTTGGGGTTTTGATTACGCTTCTGTGAGTGAATTCAACCTCAGTGGACTGCGTCGAAGAACCACGATTTTCTGAGTAACATCGGACTGGCTATACAGCCAGTAAGCCTAGTTGATGCTCCAAAATGATAAATCTGTTGGCCTTTGTCTGCCAACTTTAAATTAGGTCCAAATGAACTTCTTTGCCATTCAGCTCTCCCAAACGGCAGTTTTGCAGCACTGAGGTTTTATTGAACAAAAGAGATGTGTGTTTTCAAAGTAGCTTTGCATCTGAAAGGTTTTATGTTACGTTGCAAAAGTCTAACTAAAATAAATGAAGCCGAGCTAACTGCTCCGTGGGGCAGCGTTTTGAGCAAAATGCTAACATCATCAGCATGCTAATATGCTTACAATGGCAATGTTAACATGCTGATGTTTAGCATCTTAGTTTGGTGTGCTAACATTTATGTTTCAGACGAAACACAAATTAGTATTAGTTTCTTTAGTTTATTATTTGATTGTAACCAAAATGCTGGACAAATCAAAATTTTGACGTGATGATGAAGCTAGATTAAAAGTCAGAGGAACACCAAACACATTCAGATTCATCCTCTGTGCACCAAGAACATCTGTACCAAATGGCATGACAATCCATCTGATAGTTATTGAGATATTTCACTGAAAAATAAATGTGGTGGTGCTAAATGAAAAGTCAAGGGATCAACACAGTCATTAGGGTTCATCCTCTGGGGACCATGAATGTCTGTATTCATAGCAATCCATACAATAGCTGTTAAGATACTAAACAGACAAACAGTCCATCCCTAACTTTAAAGTGTTAGAAAACATGGAAGCACGTTCTGCGAAATAATCTCTTTCTTACTGACACTATAGTTTGACTTTTTCCAAGTATGGAGATGCTTTCGCTGTACTTAAAGCTCGAATGATTACAGAATGATTGTATTACACAGAAAAACCACCTCAGTAGTATCAGAAAACCCCTTCTCTCCCTGTGTAATAATATCTGTCTGTTTTGAACCGGGCTTCAATCTGTGGTTTGCCCACATTTACAGAGTCAGCACATTCTGTCTCAATACCTCATTCCAGTATGATTCCTCAGAAAGAGTATGAGCTTTAAATGGAGAAATAGACTTTTGCCCACTCAACCCTAAAGGCCTTTTCGTGCAGAATTTTTAAACACATTTGTCTCTCGTTGCAACAGAGCCGAGGCCAAAACCCTGTGGGGGAGAAAAGCAAGAGAGAGGAATCGTTGAGGGTTGGTTTGTTTGACGAGAGGCTGATGTGTCACCAGATAGAGGACAGTTTGTTCGTGAGATAGAGGGATAGGAAAAAACGCTCCAAATTGAGGAGCCAGTCTGCACTTTTAATGGACTAAATTAGGATTAGCAACTGGGTTTAGGTTTGAAATAATGATTTTGCTTAGGGTAGGAAAAGGATTAATTCAGGATTAAGAACTTTTTTTTAGTTTTCAACATTTAAGACCTCACGACACTAAAGACCTTTAAAAAAAGTTTCACATTTTGGAAAATATTCACATTTGATTTTTTGCTGACGAGAAGACTGATACCACTCTCACATCTGTCCATCAAGTACGAATCGGGAGTCAGGAGACAGTTAGCTTAGCTTAGCATAAAGAATGGAAACAGGGGGGAAAAGCGAGCCTGGCTCTACGCAAAGGTTAAAAAAAAAAAAAGAATCTGCCAGAAGATACAGCCGCTTATAAGCGTGTTAACTCATTTCTAAAAAGAAAGTAACGAGAAGAGCCTTGAAGGAAAAGCTAACGAAAAAAACTTTTAGTGGCGCATTCAGTGGGGACTATATAAAGTGGATGTTTAGCTTGTAACTTGGGTGGTGGACCAACAACATACAGATGCTGATATTTTGGGCCTTGATTATCGCCCTAGTAAAATGTTACACCCATGTTTAATTATGCAGTTGAGAGAAGGGAAATTAGAGTTTCTACAGCTCCTGTTTACTAATATGCCACTCCCTCAATGCCTTCTGCCACGCCCTAGACCTACAGTCATGGTGTTAAATGATGCCCCAAATTAAAAGAACTTCTGTAGATTTCTACATGAAAATCACCTGTGAACAACAGAGAAGTGACCGCCAGTTTCAAAGTCATTCCGCCCCAGTTGCTCCTGCAAACCCTCGTCCCTTCCCTCGAAGCAAACATAAATTTCAACCACTGACAAGGCCGTATGCTTCGGCCGTGCTCACAAGCCTGCTTCTCTGCCCTTGTAAATCCTATGCCAGTCCCCCGTTCTTTTAGAAAATCAAACATCAGAGGCTCGTAAAGCAAGACTGTTCAGAAAGGAAGAGAAAAGGGAGAGAAACATAAAGATGGACACATCTGTCAGTGAACAAAGAACATCTGCGTTGATGGAAACAGGCGTTCCCTTTTCATTGACAAGTATTGGGAGTTGTGGCGGAGCTTTGCTCTGAGGAAGTCATTCTGGAGCCATAACTCTGTCCTCGTCCACAACAGCAGACAAAACCCAATGAAGAGTGCAGGAGCTGGGGTGAAAGTGGGTTAGCGAACCGCCTGAGTGTTTTTAACAGGCTGTATAATGGACTGAGGTTGTCTTCACTAAGCATCTGCTGGACCTAGTGTTTTATGGCCTCATCCTTATTGTGTCTCCAGCGAAGCTTGGAGAGCAGAGGCCCTAAAAGTCAAGGCACACCGAACGTCTGCCCGCTTTATTTCCCCTCTATGGAGATCCAAGCTCCAACAACAAAAGTCATGAATCACATCTTTATGTGCGTTTGTCGTCTTTCTTGTTCCAGCACTTCGGTAATGCTGCTCAATGTAAATGAACTGCACCATTACAACACGTGGAAATATTCTATGTGCATCGATTTATTCAAGTTCCCTAACTATCCGTTTCCAGGACACATGGGATCTCCATTTTCAATTTAAAAGAAAGTTGTGTATGTTTGAATGCTTGACCACACACACAATGAGTTTGTAAAGAAAGTTTCCCCAATGGACCCGCTAAAGTTTCAGGAGGACTTAAAGAACATTGACATTTGGGGGGAAAAAAGACTAATCTAAGCAGAAAGTGCACAGACACAAAACTGATTATGTGCCTCGCAGCAGTTTTGCAAAAATAATTTGATTTCTTATACAGGGACATGAATTGTTCATATGTTTTGGGACTACATTACGTTGAAAATGACAGTTAGGTTTAGGCAACCAAAACACCGCTGTGTCTGATGGCACAGTTGAAAGTCAGGTATTTGTTGGAACATCCACCTTCCGCCCACCATAAGCAGTCTTTTTTTGATATTAAAAACTACATCACTTGCTCTAACTGTCGCTTCGTCACATGGATGCATTTAATGTTGCATTGTGTGTCCACCACGAAAAAGGATCCTAATTTACTTTGGCATTATTTTCATCCTGAGCTAAAAAAAAAAGAAAAAAAAAAGTTAAACACAAATACATTTCGTGACTGTCACAACCCGCCATGACACTGGGCTGTTATTTCTTGATCGGGAGAAGTGACTTCAATTCAAGCTAGCTGGTTCCTCCAGTGTCAATGCTAAGCTAACTGTCTCTTGGCTCCAACTTCATACTTTAGGGACAAACATGACAAGTAAGTGACTAAGGATATTTCCCAAAAAGTTGAACTATTCTTTCTCGATTTATGACACTTGGAAAAGTTCTGGGTCAAACAGAAACTTAATTACAGACATGAGGCAGGTTTCAAAAAGGCTCGGTCTCCACTGAAAAGCAGGTGGTCATACACAAGTAATCCATCCAAGTAGAGCAAACAAATCCAGACAGGCAAAAGCCAAAAAAAACTGAAAACAAGGCAAAGTTCAAAAACAGACCGCTTACACTTGTGAATTATTGGAAAGCAAACAGCAGAGGGGTTGAACAAAGACAATCCAGCAGCAGAACAGGGAGCATATAAACAAGATAGACTAATGGCAACATCAGAGGCAGGTGAGTAATTGAGGACAGGTGTGAATAATCAGAGAGGCAGGAAACATACAGAGACAGGGGAATGAATAACCTAAGAAAAGGAAAGAAACACCCAACAACAGAAAACCCAAACAAAACCAAAGATAACTGATAACATAGAAACAAAGACGGATAAACTAATAAAGACCACTAAAATATTTTAATGCCAGATAGTCTAAAAATCTGAGCCCTCTGGACACAGAGGCAGAACGGTACAGCACTGTAAACAACCATGTCCAAAGTCATGTTATTTGATGTATCTGTTGTCCAGTTAACACGGTGAAAACATTCAGCAAGACGGATTAAAAAAAAAGGAAAAAGCATATTGCACAAACAAAAGTGCCCAAGCTTCATCTTAACAAACTGGTCACGCAACATAATAAATCATAAACTGTATGACACAAAGTCAGACACTGTCTTCAGCAGCACACACCATTAACCACTGTATAGGTCCATGATTTACTGGACATACTGGGACAGAGGTCTCAACTAATGGAATAATGTCTCCATGACCGACACTTTAATCTGCGGTGAGACCTCCAGCTTGCAACTTTACCATATAAATCTGAGATACACTGTAGCTCCCAGGCTGTGAGTTACACCCTGTTCGATTTTTTATATAAATTGCTTTATAATGGGAAACTTAATCAAAGGAAATATTTTTTTTTTTACATTTTTTAGTCCAGCCTACACAAAATAAGATGTCATTAAAACACTTAATGATAATGGTAACACCTGCAGGACTATCATCTGCCAGAAGCACGTGTCCCATCTGCCTGAATGTCAACATTAATGCTGTTCTAGCTACACGCCTCCATTACTTTCACTGTGAATAAGCAACCACAGGTGCCTCACAATAACACGATTTACTGCTTCATATAACACTGTCAAGTGAGGATAATAACCATCCCCTGAATGCACTTGCAACCTTGAATGCCACGTGATTTCACCGAGCTGTGTTAGAAGCGACTGCTTAGTTCTTAAATTTAAACTTTTCTTTCCATTGCAGCACGATGTCTCAGATCTGATTGTGTCTCTCAACGAGGCAAAAAACACCAAATCAGATGTGGTGTTTGATATTTTATACACTTGCTGGGTAACTATCACATTGTGTGGTTTCCCTTCTGAGAATGATTAACATATTTGATGATGGACTTTGCATGTGTACGTCTCAGCAGGTCTGATGAGTATCGTAAGGCTGAGGCTGCAATCACACTAATATGCCAGAAATGGAACTTGCATATCTCATTGTGAGTGCAGAGCGGATTCAAATGTATATTGCATACAAACAACAAACGTCCGTAGAAAAATATTGGGTTTCTACTCTTTTTTTCCAGTATGGAACACTGAACTTCATCTTTAAAATATGAGATTTCAGGAAACTATTTGTCTTGTGCACAGTCCATACAATAAATACCTTAAAATATATTCTCCTGTAGAAGATCAAATGAAAGAGAAAATTTAAATCAAGCACTCATGTAACATTTGTTTTTATCATACCAATGGGGCACAGTGAGGAGCACAACCCCCTCATGCAGCCCATGATGCACAATGGGCTCTTAAAAACCACTAATTGACTTCCAGGGCCATCCTGTGGTACGAGAAAACTAAGCAAATTCCCAGAATCTGCCCTTTGCTGTTTTTCCTCTGCGTCTCAAAGGTTGCTCCCGAGGCTCCTGGTGCGATAGTTCAGTATTTAACACAGTAAAAGTCTGTATGCTTGCAGATAAACTGCAAAACTCAAGCAAAATCTGAACACTCTTCAGGTTATGTGTAATTTTAGATAGATTGAGTTTCTCATTCAAGGAAATATGTTTTTTTGGAGGTTTAGAAACCCTAAAACTTTTTTAAACACAGATATAATAATACAAATATATGTCAATTCATGTCAGCTGTCAGCAGTGGGGGAATATTATAAGTACATTTACTCATGTATTGTACTTAAGTACAGTTTTCTAGGGTATTTTCTGGCATATTTCTATGTTATGCTACTTTATACTTCTACTCCACTATATTCTGGTGGGGAATATTGTACTTTTTTACTCCAGTTCAATTATTCGACAGATTTAGTTACTTTCCATTGTGGTATCACCACTGAATACTTCTTCCACAGCTGGCTGTCATCTTCTTTATTAAAGCCTCCTGCTGTGTGTTCATGTACTGTAAAGCTACGCAAGCACACACCCTGGTGGACAAAAGACTAAACTTGGTCCACCAATCCGGATTGCAGTTCCACGCCAGCCCAACAGAGGGAACATCGGTATTTTGGTGCCATTACAATCTTGTGTTCAAAATATTTGAAGAAGAAGAAGAAGGCACCTCAGCTGAGGAAAATGGCCGACGTTGAGATGGACATCGCGTCCACAAGAATGAATAATGGCAACGAACACGTGTAAGTCATTTGATTTAAAATACGATGTCCTTGTTTGTCAAGTGTGAAGGCTTTCCCCGTCCGAAATTAAAACGGAGATGTTCTGTAAGTTACAAATGCGGAGTAACAGCAGCAGCTTCACGTTGTTACCGGGGCTAATGTTAGCTAAATTACTTAGCAACGGCTGGCTAATGTTCTTCGCCAACTTGCTAATGCTCTTTAGCTCAACTAGCATCAAGATGAGCAAAGGAGTAGACGTGTACATCATCAGAATTGTTGTATATTAACCTCCATAACATGGAGCTGTCCGATCACATAGTCTAAGCACTCGTATTTTGGTCGCACGCACCGATCCTGTAGAGCAAGCTAGCATAGCTACGAGCTAACATAGCTTAACATAGCTACAAGCTAACGCTACCCGAGGATGAAGCTCGCTAGCTCCAAGTTTGCTAAGAACAATTAGCGTTAGCGTAGTCGAGCTAATGGAGGAACATCGTCTTGGCGGTCGTGCTCAGGGGAAACGAGTGCATGGTGACAAATAAGTGTTGTTGCGACACTAATCAGCAGATGTATCTCACTGAAAGTTGGGGCCATTATTGTTAGCGTTGCTGTTCAGCTTTAGCTCCAGTTTATAGCTAAATTCAGCACATTACGTAACCACGGTGTACCAATGAATGCTGGAAGAGGAGAGCAGTCTTCGATGGTGTAATTTAGCCAATATAAAAACCATATTTCATGTATTTGTATTGTATTTGAAGTGGCCTCTCTAATGAGTATTGTAAGGTAAAAAAATCACCATAGTACCAAAAGTTTGGAATTTCTTTATGACAACAAAAGTATAAACACTCTGGTTGCAAGAGGAGAGACAACTAAAGAAAGCTTCCAGGGATTATTGTCATTATCAGTTAATGCACTGATTATTTTGTCAAATAAGTGATTAAGTTATATAGAAACTGCATTATTATGGACCGGTTATGTCATGACTGATACCTGATCAGATTCATACCATTTGCATTAGACCAGCCAGGGTTTCCTACAACACTGTTGTCAGTTACTCCCATCGATCAACACATCCTGACTGGTCCTTCACTGTGTAATATTGTGTGCTCAATATTTAAGATTGTAACTCTTTTTAAAACAGGAAGCAGGATCTGGAGAGCCACGTAAGAAGTGGAAATGAGGACAGTGGAGACGTGTCGGAGGAAGAAGAGGGGGAAGAGGAAGAGGTAGGGGTGGACATCAGCAAGACCTAAATATCTTCAGTGGTATGATGCCATGATTCCGATATGAACTTTCTACCTTAGTTTGATTTCACTTAAACAGTCTAAATTTAGTTTGTCTCAAACCGTAGTGCTTCATGTCTGCACTGTGATGGTATTCTGCTCAATTTAACAAAAAACAGTGTCATTTAATATTCCTGCAGTTTTTTTCCACATATTGTTGTTGATAGCATAACAACTCATGACGAAATACATCCAATGATACCCATATTCATGCTGTTATGATCACATGTGTCATCTTGTCATATAATATACCATGTGACGGGAAGAGAATAGACATCTATACATTGAAATAATCTTAGACCTGAATGAGCTGTCAAGCTGAAATGTTGTCTGGTCCTAGCAGGTGGAGGCTAATGGTGAGAAGACAGAAGATGGGCCAAAACATCACAGCAGCAGCGGTAAACACAAGAGGAAAAAACACAAGCATCGCAGTAAGCACAAAAAACACAAGCATGCCTCTGACGAGGACAAGGACCGCAAACGCAAGCATCGCCACAAACACAGGAAACACAAACGCAAAGAGGTCGCGTCTCCCTCTGCTGCCACCCTCTTTGCCTCCTCCGGCCACAAAAAAGTTGAGTCCTCTCCCTCCTCTGGAAATCCAAGTCTGGACGACCGGGCCCTGCTGGAGGATCTGGAGAAGCGGAGGGCCATGATCAAAGCTGAGCTGGACAGCCAGTTGATGGAGGGCAAGGTCCAGTCGGGAATGGGCCTCATCCTCCAGGGTTACAACTCTGGATCTGAAGAGGATGCAGAAGGTCGGATCAGAAATGGAGAACAACGTCAAAGGGGAAGCTCAGGTAAACCCATATCACCCAGAGGGGGGAAAGGAGGGAAATCTAGACGGGACTCAACAGACGTTAAGTCCAGCTCCAAGCGTCGCAGTCGGAGTAAGTCGGCGGAGAGGCTGGGACAGGCCAAGGAGTCTAAGCAGGACAAGGTGACCAAAACCACCAAGGACACAGCCGTTAAAGACAGAGGCCGCGGCAGAAGCCGGTCGAAAGACAGAAAGCATTCGGACAGCATGGATAGGTCCAAGGAGGGAGCCGGGAAGTCCAACTCCCCCACCACCTGGAGAGGAGAGCAGAAAGGCGGCCGCGCTGATAAACGTTCCTCCCCGCAGCGGGACGACAGACCAAACCAGGAGAGAGCGCCCCGGCGGTCCAGATCACCTGGACGAGAACGACCAGGTCGCTCAGATGCCGACAAACGGCCCACCAAGTCCCCGTCCAAGGACGCGTCGTCGGGGAAGGAGAACCGCTCCCCTCACAGACGAGGGCCTCACAGCCCCATGAGGAAACGCAGCGCTTCCCCTCGTCACAGAGATGTCCACCACCCCCCGGCTACTGCCGTGGACAGGACATCGAAACCGAGCTACTCTCCGTCCAAAACAAGGTCTCCCCCCAGGAGACCCCGCAGCCGCTCACCAGACCCCAGGAGGAGGGATGCTGACAGGCAGGACTCGCCGATGAGGTTGGTGATCACAGTTCATTCATGAATGCTTTAGATGATTTAGAATGTCCACTTCAGCTTGCGTGTCCGCTCCTGATGTTTCTACAGGAAGCGTCTCCGGCCAGATGCAGGGCCGGGCAGAGACTGGTCCCGCGAGAACAGTCCCAGAATGGCCGCTCGCCGCAGGATGAGTCGCTCGCCTTTAAGACGGAGGTCACCAATGTCACCACGGCGGCGCTCCCGGTCTTCCCCCCGCAGACGGAGCCGGTCTCCATTGGGACACAGGTGATGGCACTTTAAACACAACTCACTAGAGGATGTTTCTCTGAGTTGTATTTAGTCTGGCATTTGTTGTTTGTACATTTGTCTTGACTTAAATTCCATGTTAGCTTCCCTCTCTGCAACTGGAGTATACAGTATTGTGTCGAGACGTTTTCATGTTGAATGATTACCGAGGTAATAAACTATCCCCTCCTTGACATCCATGCCTTGTAGGTCTGGAGAGAGAGACCGGTACGGAAGACTCCGACAGTACCGGCGCTCAATGTCCCGCGACCGGGGGAGAAGAAGAAGACGCAGCAGAGACGAGGACAAGTTTAAGGGTAGCCTTTCAGAGGGGATGAAAGTCGACAAGGAATCCTCGGGGGAAGAAGTGTGAGTAGAAGAAGTTGGCCTTTATGTTTCCCTGCAGGTCATACTTAAGAGGAAAACAATAGACATCTACTACACAGATGCTGTTGTTTAATTATTAACACAATTATAGGCCCATTGGCCCTGATAATAACAGGAAAGTGCATTTTGTGTTTCGCAGGTTGGAGGACTTTGATGGAGAGGAGGTAGATGAAGAAGCTCTCATCGAACAGCGCCGGCAGCAACGTTTGGCCATCGTCCAGGTCTGTTTACATCTGTGCTGATCCACACCTGGGTATTATTAGTCACTATGTCCATGGCTGAGCGTGTTTTGAGTTTGTATTCTCATGGTCGCTCACTTCCTGCCACAGAAATATAAGCCTGTGAGCGACGACACCAACATGGGGTCGGAGCCCAGCAGCCCTCAGAGCAGCACACGCAGCCGCTCGCCCTCACCCGACGACATCCTGGAGCGAGTCGCCGCAGACGTCAAGGAGTACGAACGCGAGAACCTCAACACCTTTGAGGCCAGCATCAAAGCCAAGCACAACCTCATCGCCCAGGAGAAAGACGGTAATGTCTTGGTCAGAATGATCCAAATCTGTCGGCACACGAGGCCAACTGAATGTACGCGGTCAGGCGTGCGCGCGCCGTAGTTAACTACGGGTGTCAACGTGCAATTAATTCCTCTATCATTATTAGCGGAGGCTTGGGGAATATCTCCGATATATGCCGGGGAATAGTTCATATTTATGTGTAAGTTTTGGCGCTCACACATGTCAATCATCGTCCAAACACTTCTCAGAAGTGGCACTTCCTCATCGTTCCTCTCACGATAACCACATCTTAGTGACGATGAAATAAGTTGAGCACAGAAGCAGCTCCGTATAAGCGGTCTGTGGCTGAATGGGGTCAGCTTGTCCCAGGTAACTACAGCTCCACTAAAACCTCTGAAATGTAGAAAAGAGAAGTGGCTCAGCTTCGTACTGAAGACCACAATCTTACGTGATCATGGAGATCAGAACCTGAACAGCTAAAAGCTCCGACCGGGACAGTGATTACTAAGAATGGTGTCTCTTTATTTTCCTGTCTTTATAGGAAGCAAAGTGGCTTCTTTTTTTTATCCCCAGTACAATCATGGTCCGCTAACGGCAGATACCGAGGAAGTCCAAATTGCACTCTAAAAGTGCTTTACTTTGCACTTCCCTGCAGTTCTTGTGGCCGATGTCACACTGTGATGACGCTGACCGACCAAAGAGTGGTGGTCTATACGGAACGAAAATAGCTTTCGGTGGCTTGACTTGTGTGAGAAATGCAGAGTTGGTTTTAATGTTGTTTCTTTCTATCATGTGTTCATTCAGTTGCTGGCTTGTAACCCAAAGCCTGATTGTCTCTGCCACCTGCAGCATGTTTTGATCTCTTCAGAGTATGTGAATCAAACACGTTCCAGCTCTTCTGTTTTACAACATGGTGGATGATTAGAAGCTGTAACTTTGTCTTGTTTTATTATTGTTTGTTTGTTTCAGGAGCCAACCCAAAGAAGCCTTCAGCCCCCGACATGTTTACGGAGTCAGACGACATGTTCGCTGCTGACTTTGATGTGAGTGTTTTCTGTCGGGAATCAGGAAAATAAGATGAGAGGAAAGCCTTTTTAAGAGTCTCAGCAGCCGTTGTGAGCCACTGACCTCATATCTGTGTCGTTTCTGCAGAATGCCCGGATGAGAGCAGCGGGTGTAGGGAAGGACTTCAAGGAGAACCCCAACCTCAGGGACAACTGGACCGATGCTGAGGGCTACTACCGTAAGTGCTGCCTCCCAAATCCTTTTCTTTTCTCCGACAGCTGTCGTCCGGAGGTGGACTGTAACAAGTATCTCTTGTTATTTAGGGGTGAACATCGGGGAGACACTAGACAAGCGCTATGATGTTTATGGCTACACGGGCCACGGTGTCTTCAGCAACGTGATCAGAGCCAGGGACACTGCCAGGGCCGGCCAGGAGGTGGCAGTCAAGATCATCCGCAACAACGAGCTCATGTGAGTCGGCCCTGTTTTTTCTCCATGAATTTCACAAATGTATATCCAAACAAGTATAGATACCACTCCTGATTGAATTTGTATTGATGAACAACATGATTTTTTTGGGGTCAACAGGCAGAAGACCGGATTGAAAGAGTTAGAATTCCTCAAGAAGCTGAATGATGCCGATCCCGATGACAAGTTCCACTGCCTTCGCCTCTTCAGGCACTTCTACCACAAGCAGCATCTTTGTCTGGTATTTGAGCCTCTCAGGTACTGTAAAAGGAAACCCTCCTCCTCCCCTCTCGTCATTTCAGTCCCACTGCAGCATTTATGCGACGACCTCGCTTCCTACTTACCTCTTGTATTCTCCTCCGTAGCATGAATCTGCGGGAGGTCTTGAAGAAGTACGGTAAAGACGTCGGGCTCCACATCAAGGCTGTGCGTTCCTACAGTCAGCAGCTATTCTTGGCCCTGAAGCTGCTGAAGCGGTGCAACATACTCCACGCTGATATCAAGCCCGACAACATCCTGGTACGGTATAAATACCCCATCTGAAGATCAAGCTTATAGAATGATGATCTTGTGTGTACTGATGTTTTGTCCTTTTTTTTTTTTTTTAAAAGGTGAATGAGTCAAAGACTATTCTGAAGCTTTGTGACTTTGGTTCTGCGTCCCACGTCGCTGACAACGACATCACACCGTACCTGGTCAGCAGGTTCTACAGAGCTCCAGAGATCAGTGAGTGGCATCGTTTGTATGAATCGACCATTGATCAGTAGCGATTCAAACCGGACCTCGCTCACCGTTTCTTTCCGTCCCAGTCATAGGGAAGCCGTACGACTATGGGATCGACATGTGGTCCGTTGGCAGCACTTTATACGAGCTTTACACTGGCAAAATCCTGTTTCCCGGATCCTCAAACAATCAGATGATCAAGCTAGCAATGGACCTCAAGGGCAAGATGCCCAACAAGGTAAAGTTGCATCATATCATTTCAGATATTGTTTCCCTCTCCGAGATGAGTTGTGTTGCTCTTCCATGCGGTGCTCAGGAACCTACGGCTGATGCAATATCCTCGATTTCTTTCCTCAGATGATCCGTAAAGGCCTCTTCAAAGACCAGCACTTCGATCAGAATTTGAACTTCCTGTACATTGAAGTAGACAAAGTGACAGAAAGGGTAAGGTGTTCCTACTTTCTTCAATGAATGAAATGTTCTGTTTATTGACTGTTCAGGTCTTACGCCCAGTGTTTGATACATGTTGAGAATATTCTGGTCATTGATTCAACAGGAGAAGGTGACGCTGATGAGCACCATCAACCCCACCAAAGACCTGCTGATAGACATGATCGGGGGCCAGCGGCTGCCCGAGGACCAGAGGAAGAAGGTGATGATGCTGAAGGACCTGCTGGATGGCACCCTGATGCTGGACCCAGCCAAACGCATCAGCATCAACCAGGCTCTGCAGCACCCCTTTATCCAGGAAAAGATCTGACCCCCTGAACGCCACGCACTCTCAGAGCAGACACAGAACCAACCACTAAAGCAGCTCTGACCGGACCTGACTCTGCAGCGATGCAGCCAACCCACAGACAGGATTTTTATTTTTCTCCCTCAACTTTATTTTGTTTATGGATTCCTAATTGTTTTATTGTAAATAGCTCATTGAAAAATGGTAGCCATTCTTTAAGACATTGATTTTGCGATTCATCATTGTAACACCCCCCCCCCCCCCCCCCAGCCCCTCATACCCGGCAAATGCAGTTATGGACTTTTTATTTTTTTTGGTTTAATAACTGCCATTGGAGTGACGGATATTTAATAGAAAAATATAATTCCTGTAAATACTGTATGTCAATCACAGTAAGCATCTCAAGCAGCAGACAGTTGAGTCTCGTCGTAGTTGCAGAAGACTAAAGTACATCGGTTCTTTCTTTTCTTTAACCACAATTGTCATTGTGGGGCGATGCATGCTTTTGAATGTGCACCCTTTGTGCTCTAGATTTCTGTGGTGCAGAACTGTGTAAATGCTCTGTGTGTCTCCCCCACCCCCCATTTCTAACCAAGTCTTCAGGCCTTGGGGTCTGAATTGAAGGAATAGATGCATATTATGTACTCCTTGAAACCAGATATTTCTTTGTCATTGTTTTCTGTTGCTGGACATTTCCATGTTTTTTACCTTCCTCCCCCTCCAGCACTCTGGCTCGGTCCTGGCTCTTAAGGCTCTCACATTCAAGTGCCTCCTGTATGAGCCTAGTGTGTTCCACCACCAACGATGTGGGCCTGTTGAAAGCCACACCTGTAACCCTCCTCTCCCATTGTTGTATATAGTCCATAGTTACTGTCATTTCATCTGTGGTTAATTATTGTTTTTTTGTTTTTTTTCCATTAAGTGGTAAAGAATTTGTGATTTCAATAAAGAATAGTTGTGGAAACGCTGCTGAAAGAACCTTCAGTATAAGAACACTTTTTAGTAATAAAATGTTTCCTATTGTATACCACACCCCTTTCTTCATTTGATCCCCAACACGTGCTGAATGACGTAATGTCCTGTACATCCTGTTCATCAATAACTCTTCATATGAAATGAAGTGTTTTATCAGAAGCGAAGCCGTCATGGAACTGGATGTTCCAAAAAAAAAAAAATAGCCTTTTTTTGATCCTTGTACCCAACTAAGTGCATTCTGAAGATGGTAAAAGAGTGGGAGGAGACGTTGCTGCTCCCTCAGAGCACTAGGAGTAAAAGTCGGTCCATCTTGTGACCAGTCGGTATAAATTACAGCGCTAATGCTCCATCTCCGCAGTGGAAAGTCTTAACGGTGTCGCATGATGGCACTTGCGTTGAGCTGCTGAAAAGCATAATGGGAGACTCACTTAGGAAAGTTTTGGGGGGAATGATGCGAGAGCTCTCTGCCTGCACGAAGCGCACTAAAAGGACTTCTGATGGGAGCTGATGGGGCTGCCGGCCTGTAAATACATGTGGGCTACAGAGGTCCGTGTGAATGAGCAGGGAGACTAACGCCGACTGGCTTTAATCTCAACGTACAGAGACGAGGGCTTTTAATGCGAATGTGTAACCAAACGACTGTATAATCACGCTATTAAATTCATGAGGACATTCACACATTGCAGAGCTCCCGTCGGACAATGCAGTTGTAGTTTATCGTGATGGTCAGAAGAGGGCGTCAGAAGTTCTAGATATTCAACATGACTGAAGTCACTGATGGTGACTGACCTTGGAACTTTTTATTATTAATGAAAATCTAAAAAGTTAAATCATTTGATACAATTAAATTGCACAACAGGGTTTATTTGAATGTGGGTTGATAAAGTTTTATCGTAATATAAGGAATGTGTGCACAATTACTGAAGAAGTATCTTCTTTTCTCTAGATACAAAAACTGTAACTCAAACTATTATGACTCATCTATTATTGAAACCAGTATCAAGAAGAAAAGAGACTTAAAATAAAATGTATTTTTAATTTCTTTTCTCATTTTTATTAAAACCATACAAACATTTGTAGTCAGTTATAAAAGAGCGAAGTGGCTCTTCTGGCGGAGGGGCCGTGCTGGGCACTTGAAGCTCCGCTCTGAGCCAGATGTGTCTGGCCTCTGCCCCGGGGCCTGGGAATCCCTGCTTTCAAAGTCAATTCTTTATTGGCCCCAGGATGCTCCCCATTTCCTCTGCTAAACCTACAGAAAGAGTACTGTATTTACACATTATATATAAAAGAGCACAATAAATGTGAAAACTTAAAAACAAAATCAAAGAAAAGTAGAATGCATTTCGCAAATCTTAACTTTTCTGATAGTCAGACTTTTCTTATATAAATGTTTTCTGTCATTTTTATCTTTTTTTCAGGTCTCACAAGACACTTTACACGTTCTTTTTTTTCATAATTCACAATGGAAGATTGGCAGTGATCTTTCTCTTTACCGACAGGCAGATACGTATAAGGCACATACCTCAATGTGATTTCCTTCTTTCAAAGGAAATGATTTCTACTTCTTTGAAAAACAAAAAAAAAAAAAAATAATAATAATGCACAGCTACAAACCAAAGTACCAAAGAACAATAAAACAATTTGTACCTCATTGCTTTGACGCTGAATAAAAGGTAAACTACTCAATATTCTGTGTTTCAGTCACATCAGACTGCAAGGCAATACTAACACTGTTGACAAAGTCACTGCAATACTCGACGGCAGTACACAACACATTCTGACTTTAAGAGCTTTGGAGAAAACAATACAGATGATTTCCTATAAAACGAAACACGTCACTTTACAGCATTTATCATAATGAAGAGGGAGATTCATGTGCTGTGGACCGCCGTTGGTCGTTAAAACGTGAAGTACTCATATCTACTTATGTAAGCGTACATTAAGCACCAAATGGGACCTTTGATCATCGAGGAGGAAATGATTTTTCATATCGGCTCCAAACAACCGTGCAATCCAACGTCAATAATCAGATTATCACAAACAGAACATAAAAAACATTGTTATATACACTTGTGAGTACCTTTCCAGACTAACTAAATCAAGATATCAAGGAGACGACTATCGACGGCGCCTCGAAGACTCGGATGTGTTCGATACCATACCGCAGTTACTCTTGACAAAAACACCACTTGGTAAAACTTGGTAGAAGCACTGAAACATTTACAGATTCACAAAAATAACGTACAAACAAAATGACAACAAATGTAAATACACCACTTATTAAAAACCTATGATATATAAAGTTATCATCAGGGCCTGTTAAATCAATGACCCACCTGCTGTTACAAGTATGGGCATGTACCTGTGGGATGAGAAGGGTAGATACTTGGCACACGGGCTGGTCTATGTACTCATATAGACAGTGTTCATGTTTAACCTTGAATACATGCATTTTTACCAACAGTGTGTACAGCAAAAACAGTGACAATACACAGAATACTGTTTTAAAGAAGTGAACTTTTGCTCACCTTCACACAGAAATACAAACAGAAGAGCTTCCAAAAATAGCCTACATTCCAGAAAAGGAATACAACTATTTATCTTTACATCATTTTGACACATCCCCATTTCTGTGTGGGATGACATTTTTACAAAATAAATGGGTTTGGCAACTGCCTATTCCACAACACTTTTAAGTACATAATAAAGTTCTCATAATTGCCACTTTGGTCTTAAATCTTCACATACACCAGAGTTTTTCTCTTCCTTTGTTTTCCATTTTTTCCTAACGGAGGAGAAAGCAGAGAGAGAGGGAGAGAGCAGCTACTGAATGATAGCAAGGAACTTGGTCTCCTCAGCCAGTGTGGTGAGGAGAGAGCTCATGTCCCCGATCGCCATGTTGTTTAAGCCGGGGGCCACGCTGTGGAAGGCCGCGGATGCTCGAGGGGTGGTCAAGCGCGATGAGGTCCTGGACAGACCCTGGAAGATGGAGGGACTCAACACACCTGAGACCAGGCTACCCTGGTCATAGCCATCCTCCAGCATGGCGCCAAAGTCCAGACTCACCCCCTCGTCTAATATACCAGGCACATTGCCCTCCATTGTGCTGGTCACCTGGTCTGTACCAGGGGAGAGAAGGGCGGCCGAGTTCCCGCTGCCACCGCCAACAACTCGGCCCACAGACTCGGCCATGGAGTTGAGCAAGCACTCGTCCTCCAGGACAGGGAACGAGGAGGCCTTGCAATCTAATGGTTCGTAAGAGAGGCAGTCACCAAAGCCCTGCTCCAAGTACCCATGGTCTGGGGCCTCCAGTTTCAGCCCAGATACCTGATGTGCAAGGGAGCAGTGGTCCCCACTTCTCTGCAGTTGTTGCTGCTGGTTGAGAGTAGCCTGGATCTCACCAGAGTTCTCTGGATTAGGGTACTGCTGGGTCCTGACCAAGTTCCTGTAACCGTCGGGTGGGCGAGGGACATGGACCTGCCGATTGTGATGAAGAGCAGTTCCCTGGGAGAGGCTGGGGAGGACGTCCAAAGAGGCCCTGCTAAGGATTAGGTTGTTCCCGATCTGGCAAGAGGTGTTACTGTTGTGGTTCTGCTGGAAGTGGCTCTGTTTCGGAGGTCCATTGGAGGCCTGCTGTTTGAAGCCCTGCTGAGGAGGCCCATTGCTAATCTGTGCGAAGTTAGGCCTTCCGAAGGTGTTTGTAGAGTTGTCACCTCTCATCTCCATGCAGGAGTTGGGCGGTGTCTCTAGCTTCACCGCGGGGTTAACACAACAAGCACTTTGAGACTGATTAGCCTGGGCACAACTGTTCTGGAAATCAAGGGGTACTTGCTGCTGAACCACCATGTTTCCAAACCTGCCAAAAGGCGCAGATACGGGTCCGTGTTCAGCGCCCGACCACCTTCCACACTGTGTCTGGTGGTTTTGTTCCCTCTGAGGGGGCCTGTCAGCACTCCCGGAGCTCACTTCATTCCACTGGATGGGAAGCTTACTGGGGCTCGTCTTCTCTGCTGTCGGCTGCGGCTGGAGACTGTGGGACCCAGCGAAGCCCATATTCAACCCTGACGTCTGGATCTGTTCTATCTCCTCCATAGGTGGATGGGAGGTGTCCCTTTGGCTAGTAGCTATTTGGTCCTCAATGTGCATGTAGGAGCCACCGTCCACCTGCTCCTGGGAGTGGAGATACTGCACCAGGTCATCTGGGAGCATATCCTCATCCCCGAGCAACAGGCCAGGCTCGTCCTCCATGGCCAGGGCTTCTAAGGCCGCGTGTTCTGCGATGCTCGGAGTGTACGGTGAGTGCTGCAGGCCTCTCTGCAGGTTGCCCTCTGAGCGTGTGTAGTTCTGTAGGCTAAAGCTGCGAGTTTCAGGTGTAGAATGATGAGACAGAGGTGGAAGAGGGTGGAGGTTGTTAAGGCTGTTGAAGCGTTGTACTGGGGGCAGACTGCTAATATCACGAGCCTGCGTCCGCACGGGGTCACTGGCCCTCCGGTTCCCATTCAGTGGTCCCTCGCCGGGATAGAGGACCCTCCTCCTGTAACCTGCATGTCCCGTGTACCCGTTGGTGTACCCGTTGGTGCCATCACCGCAGCACTGTGGCCTGACTAGAGGCGGCAAAGAATGGTTGCTACCACCCTCATCCATCATGGCCATGCGAGTCTTCAAGCTCATGCGCTCCATGTTGGGAAGAGGCGTGGGAGGTGGGCCGCCAGTTGCTGCTGCATACTTGGCTTTCAGGTGGTAGTGCTGCGCTGGGGTTAAAGTGAGCATCCCCCGTGACCCCCCTCCTCCTCCCACACCTACTCCTCCTACACCTCCACAGCCCCCACCTGAGAGTATTCCTCCACCCCCTCCTCCTGTCCCACCTCCATAATGGCTTGCCTCGCTGGACCGGCGCGAGGCATCGGTGGAGATGGGGTCGTAAGAGTCGGTGGAGCTGAGGTTGTGGTTGCGGCGGTGGTGGGCGGCTGCCATCGTGCCCTCGCTCTGGGAAGCCTGGCTGGAGCGCCGACTGGAGAAGCAGGGGGAGATGCCGGAGGAGCGCCGACTGCTGCTCAGGTAGGCTGAACTGGTGGCGCTACCGCTGCTGTCACGCCGGTCCCGGAGCAAATTGAGCACTGTTAGCTCTATGCTGCCCAGCTCAGCATGAGCAGGTGGCTGAGGAGCAGACACCCCCCACTGCCTGCCCGGACAGGATCCTGGGGAGAAACACAGACAGGGAAAAAAGGAATGAATAACGTTTGGACAGTAAACAAGACCTATTACAGGAGGATGAAAGAGAATGAGCCAAATACGTGTAAGTGAGGAGAGATCCCTCAAACAGATGTTACCAGAGACAACAGGCAGCATTTGACCATGAAACCTTGTTACATGCCATTTTCTCTGATATGATATACGACTTGATATGGTTCTGATACCATTTCCCAGCGGAACAGTACATTTTAAGCATCTGTTTTGCCTGAATGCTTCAGCCAAGACGGGGCAAGATGGAATTCAGGATAATATATTTCTCAAAGCCTGATTTGAACACACATTTGTGGTGATGTTCTGTGTACAGCTGCTGTTTTACTGTGAAAGATGGCCACACAAGCTCAACCACGTGGGGAAATAAAGATACTACATGCTTTTGTGAATTTGTGAGGGTTGTAGATTTTGGTAAAACTTTTTAAGAGCATTCAGAAAAAGGTTCTCAAACCCACTTGGACATCAAATTCAATCATTTATAAACAAGATGAAACTTAGATAACCCTTACCCTTCCCCAGGATGTTGGGTAGTGTGGAACCTTTCGGGGGCGGTGTAGGGGACAGGGGCCCTAGCCTGGGCAGCGCTCCATTCACCTGCTTCAGCCTCTCCATCTTGATGTGCTCCATCCAGCGCACAGGGCGGCCAACACTCCGCCTCGCCTGCAGGGTCAGCATGGCCGCGGTCGCCGTAGAGACTGTGGAGTCCATGATGGGGGCCCGCTCACCCACACACTCCTCCTCCACCTCCTCTTCGTTGTCCTCTTTCTCCTCGTCCTCCTCCAGCCCCTCCCCTGGCGAGCGTCCGGCGCTCACAGCAAGCTGGACTCCACTGCAGGGATAGGTGCTGACGGGGGACTGGTCACTGCTGCATGTAGACTGACCGCCAGGGCTTGGCTGAGACGTCTGACAGACACAGGCCGGGGAAGAAGAAAACACGTAAGATTATCAAGTTTATTTCAGGAAACACAAGGGAAGGTAGACAGTGTCACGTGTCACAAACAAATGATACGTGTTCCCGATGACATTAGACAATGATCATAACAAGTGACAGACCATTATGAAAGACAATTCACGTGCATATAATCATCTTGCATAATCACGGCAGTTTGAGCCGGGTGCACAAACCACAGAACCAACTGCAGCAAGTTTTGCACATTAGTGGAGTATGAGTAATGCCCCCCCCCCCCCCCCCCCCCCCCCCCCCCCCCCCCCCCCC
>NW_022280040.1:7577821-7607306 GCF_004355925.1 Anarrhichthys ocellatus | reverse complement strand
CCCCCCCCCCCCCCCCCCCCCCCGTGAGCCGGGCCGGACAGACACGCTCAAAAGAGAGAAAAGAGAAATCATGTTTGGGTTGTTTTCAGAGGATAGGCAAATAGGATAAAAGGCCTCTTGTGTCACCAGCTAGAGCATCATTAAGTTGTTTACTGAGTTTTAGGAACTATGTTACACTGAGGAATAATGGAATTACTTTTTTTTGGCATCGAGTATTCACCCTGTTTACTGTTGAATGAAGTTGGCTGCACAGCGGAGCCCTGGGCAGTATCAGGCATACTTTCAGTGCCCTCACAGTTCTGCCCAAAGGCATGGGCATTGCTCAGAAAGAAAAACACATTCCCTTTGGGAAACACCATTGCCACTCTTCAAAGCGATGTGAAATGAGTAGAATAATCTTTTTTTTATGACTGTGTGGGATGAAGGAAACTTACAATGAGAGCAAATCTGCTGTGTTTTGGGTGAAAGTCAAGCAGTTGTGATGGGATGAGAAAAGACGATTAAACTATGAGCGAGACGGGAAACAGTGAGACTCAGAAAGAATATTTTACAAATGCAATGTGAAGGGATACCTATCTCACCTGATTACCCACTGTCCTTAGAAAGGGAAGGAGAGAAATGCCGAAGCATTGGATAGAAAGAGAAAGTTTACTCATTAGAAGAAGTCAGTGTTAAATGGGCATGCCCCCAATTCAATGTTAAATCCCACAGGAACGTTAATACTAGGCATTTAAACTAGCTATATTAGTAGTAAAAGTATATAAAAGAATCATTGTCAGCCTTAAATAAAGTCTTACCATAGGCTTCTCTGTCTTGATGGACTTGACCTGCAGACGTTCGTCCTGTTTTGAGGTAGCATGGTTGTACTCCCTTTGGTCCGTGTACCCACCCAGGGGCAGCTGCCCTGGAGACCGGCCCTGGCTGTTGCCCCCATGCTCCCGTTGGGGCGGAGGACGCGGGTAATCTCCGCGCTGTTTCTTGGTGACATGCGCCTCCGGCCCGTGCACCGTCTTCACGTGCTTGCGTAAGGAACTGGGGTCCGTGTAGCGTTTGGTGCAGCCTGGGATTTTACACACATACGGTTTCTAAGAATGAAGGGAGACAGATAAAGCAGTGAGAAAAAACGCGATGCTTGTAAACACCACATTCAAGCAGCAAAGTTGTAGGAGCATCATCGCCTGGAATCAGGTTTTTCAGTACCTCATTCGAGTGTGTGCGGTTCTGATGTTTCGCCCGGTCGGAGGCATTGGAAAAGGCCTTGTTGCAGCCTTCGTGCTCACACACATAAGGTTTCTCTCCGGTGTGCGAGCGTAAGTGAGTCTTAAGGTTTTCCAGACGGGAGTAGGCCTTGGCACAGCCCTCAAACTGCAGGACGAGAGAGAAGAGGACTTCACTAATGCGGTCTGAATCTCCTGTTAGCAGCTTACATGTAAAACAGCTTTTCATCTGCAAACAAATGAAGTCATCTGAGCAAATGGCAGTTTCCTTACTGTGCACTTGTGGGGTTTTTCCCCAGTATGTCTGCGCATGTGGACCACCAGCATGTATTGTGCCTTGAAGGGCTTCTGCTCTCGAGAACATTCCTCCCACCGACACACAAACTCCTTCTTCTCCCCGTGGATGTGATCATTGTTGATGTGCTAGAAGAGAAGATAAAGGCACTTGATTTGTTGTTCAGCGTGAGGATTCTTTTTGCTCTGCAACATGAGAGGGAAATATAACATTCCCTTTCCTGTTTTCCATTTCTTTTCACGTATATATTTTCTCAATTTAATTTCTCTCTTAACTCTTTCCTTCTTTCTCTGCCTCACTGTGTTGACTCGTGAGCCTCAGTGTCCGATCAGAACAGGATTTTTGAAATAAAACCCTGTCACTTCATATCACATTGGGCCCTCGCCCCTCCATGACAAGCGCTGACAGTTGTGCTGCCGTGGCAACTTCCAATCTGAGGCTTAGGAAGGAGGGGAGGCGGGAGGGAGGGAGGGAGGTGAGGAGACAGGGCGAGAAATCTAAAGTTCAGTCGTGGCATCTGAAATGCGAGGGATTTACAACTCCAGCCAAGCATTTCTTTTTCTCTGTAAGCACCACCTTTCTCTTGCTCCATCCCCTCCTCTCTTCTTCTTCTTCTTCTTCTTCCCTCACTAAACTATCTCGTAAAACGGTAGTGGTAGATGTTACAGAGGAATGAAGGAGGTGAAAGTGAAAAAAAAAAAAGTCATGCAGACCCTCTGGGGACAAAGTCAACATCTGGCTCTCTTTCATAGACAATACTGTCGTGGCCTCTGAAGTGCCTTTCAGGGAGCAATTTAAACCCAGGGAGACAGACACAATATCCTGACCAGTAGAAACCGGTATTATTACATTCCTGAGCAGTGGAGAAGAGTCTTTTTACCTCAGGGTTGAATGAAGAGGGACGGATGGAAACGGGAGAGAAGGAAGGGAGATAAATAGAGACTTGACTTTGAATGCTCTTAAATGTCTGGGGAAAACATGCTTTCTTTGAGCTCTTACTCGCAAGATTGTTGAGCTATAAAACATGCAGCACCAAAGCAAATAAAGCATTCAGGGACAGTTCCCCCTCCAGGCATGACACGGCTCTGACAATGGCATCTTTGTGCCTTCCCTGCACCCTGCCCTCTGGCCAGATCATGACCCCACATATAACCATAACCGCGACATCTACCAGAAAGCGCCCCATTTCTGTATTCTTCCTTCAAGACATTTTGACCCTAAGTCTGCCACTGCACTCATTTCCCAGTGGTACTAAAGGGGGAGTATCGACAAATGAGTCAGCGCAGTAACAGCAGGGTGTGACAGCAAAAGCAAAGAGTAAAATTGACATTAATATATCCGCACCAGGACCTCCATTATTCTCGCTTGACATTTTCTTAATTCTAAAGTGACAAAACAAGACTAATTCCACAGAAAATGATTGGGGATTGGATGACCACAGACGTTAGTGAAGTTTCCCCAAGATTGATCTCCTCCCCACCTCGGTCCGAGCCTCAGAAAACACTGACTCGTCTTCTCTTTTTCTTCCTCTATGTGAGGGAATCCCTGTGGCAAGCAATCGGTCTGCCGTGAGCAGCGTTCAATATCCCCCGGCTGAGAGCGATGGGAGAGCGTCGTGGTGTCGGATCACGCGGGTGGCTGGCACAACAGGAGCGCATGCACGCACTTGCACGCACAAACACACAGATGGATACACACTCGCACCCTGTTTGTACAAATGGAGGCGGTCGTTGACGGGTGTGATGCATGAGCCTCTGAGCTGACAGAGAGGGGGACAGACAGCACGGGGAGAGGGGCCGCCGAGGAACCTAATGGCATGATCTAATGGCAATTCTTATTGAATCAATAATCTCCATGCTGAGCAGACAGGCCCCGTTGGCCGGCTAAATCGACAAACAGGTGCTGATAGCGGCGGCGCGGCAGGTTATTCATCTTCTCCCTGCCAGCTTATCGGCCAACAACTGTAAAAACGCCACCAAGATGGATTTAGGAGGGAGTCGCACGACAGGGAGCGCCGGGTACACGGACACAGGGGACACTGAAGCCGTCTGTGACGTATGAGAGGTGCACACACACACATATATACACACAGGTGTAGGCACTGTTTTCTTGGTCCAGACTCATCAAGGCAAAAACATCCATAGATATAAATAGTAAAAATCATTTTTGTCCCTCTATGCTCAAACCCATCTCGACACACATTACTGTAAGAGACAGAATCCTATCTTTTTTTTCTCCCCTATTTCCCAGCGTTTGCCCACTTCAGTATCCGTCTCCATGTCTCCTTATCAAACTCTCTCTGGGACACAGCCCTCATGCATTAGAATGCAAGCGTGCATGAAAAGAGGGCCTGTTTACAAGGCAATTTCACTAAGCTGTGGGACCCGCAACACCGTTTAGCTTTATCAAACACCGCCTAATAAATCATATGCTCTTTTGTGATGTCAGTTGCTGAAGTGCTTTGTGTAAAGAGAGGGAGAAAAAAAGAGCATGAAAAAGGCAAGGAAGGGAGGGAAGGAGGAGGGAGGAAGTAAAAAAGGGGGGAAAATTTGAGCGAGCGAAGGTAGGAGGGAGGATGAGAGTAAGTGAGTGAGCGAGCAGGGGGCAGGGAGCTAGAATTGGCATGTGTAATTCAGCACAGTCTTTTCATCTTAGAGTAAGATACTCTTGACAGATAAGGGGCCTAATCCTTCTCCTGATCAAGAAAAATCTGCATTTTACCAATTAAAAGCCTGCGCCAGCAGCCAGAGAGGGGGGGGGGGGGCTGCCTTCAGACTGCGCCCGCGTTTATCTCCCTTTAACACCGGGGAGGCGCACAGCGGCTCGCTCAACTAGGCTGCACACGGGGAGAGCCAGCTCCCCATCGAAGAACAAGGACATCACAGCGCCACCTATGTAGATGACCTGGAACCATACGGTAAGACTGTGGAGGGTGGGAACGACCTGATGAGCAGTGAGAACACACACACACACACACACACACACACACACACACACATACAGACCACCAACCCCATCAGACACCCCCCTAATGGACTAAAACAGCCTGGGAGATCAGTCTGTTAGCGGGCCTTCAATGACAAGACAGAACCTGAACCTGAACCTCTCACGTTGGTTCAGCAGTTGAAGAAGAAGATGAAGAATTACAAATTATGCTATTTTATTTAGCAAATCCATGTGGTGAAAAAACAACCAACTTAATGCAGATTCAAATTTGGCCCCACTTCTTTCTTTTTTTTATTCAACGACCGCAACAAATACTGCAAGAGCACAATATGGCTTCCATGAATTCTACCATCATACCTGTACAGGGGCACTGCCAATGCAGAGCTCCCGTTTAGAGTTCTCCACAGCGCAGTATCAGTAATACATCAATGAGTAAAATAAAAGCTTGTTGAGCAAGGCCATATTAGGCAGTTATGGGAGTGTGGGGTTGGCATCTCCAGCGTCAAAGGAAAAGAAACGAGCGAACAAAGCCCACTTCAAGAGAGACATTAAAGAAGCCACCAGGCCTTATCTTTAAAAGTACTCCCTTCAAGGGGGAAAGAGGGGAGGGAGAGAAAATGAAAGAGAAAATGAGAGAGGGAGAGGTTTATGCCCAAAAAAGGGGAAGCAAAAGAACGTGGAGCTGAGTGGAGAGGTATAGAGAGTTGAAATGTAATAAATGAAATAAATACAGCAAACTAGAATTGACACCCGCCTGGCTTTTGCTGACTGGGTAGGCCAGATAAGTGAGCTAAATTGCACAGATCTGATGTTTATCTTATCGGCTGCACCGAGAGCGCTTGCACGCAGACGATAAAGAAACGCCGTGGCACGTCACGGTGAGAGCACGCTTGAGAGTGTAAAAAATATGCACGAAGAGCGCGGCAGGAGTGCTTTTGAACAAGGTGGAAAGCGATGAGGGTGGCGTGAAGGCTTAATTCTAAAATTAGGCCAACCACAAAGGAAAAGGGATATTTGAATCAGTGCAGCTGTTACTTTTGATACTTCCAAAAACATGTGCTTGCATGACGCAGACTGTCAACACAGCAGTACCACATTCTAATCATTGAATATGAATCTATGTATTAACTTGGTGCAAAAAAAGCTGCTGGTTAAATTAGTTACAAACCAAGGAGACTTCTTTTTTGCTCATCATGTTTTTTTCCCCAAAGCCATTTCAGAAGACAAGTACAAGGGGGAAGGGACGGTCCATTGTTTGGTTATATGGAAATCCCCACCCCCAAACCCCTCCCAGTGTGTGGGGAGAGCCACTGTGGTCCAAATACTGTACTTATCCTATTACTGAGGGGGGTGGGGGTGCGGAGAGATAAGAGCATTTGCTCGTCCGCTCTGCTGAATTAGAGGGCACGGATTCTGTAGGCGAAGACTTTTATTGGCATCTCTCTGCATATCTAATCTGCATGTGCATGGAAAATGAGAAATAAAATGCAATATCAGAAAGTCAAATGGCAGGAAAAGAAAAAAAAAAACAATTCTCGAGATGGGGGGGAAGAAAGAAATGTAAAACTAATAAGGGTTTTGTTGGTGTCTGTCTACACGCGAATCTGATAGTGAGTGCGGCTTGGCAAGGTTAGGCTGGATAGTAGATGAGGAGGGATGAGAGGACATTTTTTTGCTCAGACGGCCACCTGGTGTGACTACAGTAGGGGGAGGATGCGAGCGAGCTTTTCCTCTATTAAGAAGCCATCCTCCCCTTCCTCTCCCACCACCTTAACTCATCCCGCCCCCTGAAACAGGGGCAAGAAGTTGTCAAGATTCTGAACCTTTGAGTCGAGCCCTTCAAACACGGGAGGCAGCCCATTCCGCGCTGAGGATATCAATTATAGATAGGGGTTACCACCGCGGCTGAGGATTGCAATGTCAAGACGGTAAATAGACAGCTGTGGAGAGCTGAGGATCTTTCTATCAGATGTGTGCTGATGTGTGTTTCATGTGTGTGTGTGTGTGGATACACTCCGGCGTCCCTTGTTCACGGCATCATATTGGTGTATTTCCACCACTTCTCCAACTTCAGTGTGCTCTCTCAGTTGGCCGACATGTGAGCGGTTTACAGGCCGCGAGTGAGCAGCAGAGCTAACAGTATAAGTAGAGGGGGGGGCGCGACCATAATGTCATTAATATTTAGCTTTAACAGCGAGTGAGCCATCCATCTTCCGGGCTGTGTGAGAGTTCTGATAACAGACAGGAGGAAGGCCGGACCAGTGTTGTACACAAAGCTCACGTCCCGTCTCTGGGAGGCTTAACCCGCCAAATCAGTTAGCGGCGTTCAGCTGCGAGATGTGCTCTCCGGCTTCTGAGCCCATTACCACCGTCCCTGGATCCAATCAGGAATCCGGCAGCAGTATCAGTCAACGCCTGCAGCTCTGACTCCACTGTAGCTCTGCTGCCGTACAGACACACAGACAGGGGTCGTGGCCTGATAGGAGGCATTGTGCAGAACAGCACAGCTGCGGTTGATGTTGCAAGGATCTACTGAGCTTGAGGAGAGAAACACTGAGCACACTCGCAGCGTACAAACTAAGAGGCCTTGTAGTTTTGGTGTGTGTGTTTTTGGAGCCGCACCGGGAAAGCTGTTTTTTTTAATGTAAGTCTTCACCCATCTTAAAATTAGACACACCCTGTTGTGTCTCCTTGTTTCCCTACAAGAAACTCTGGTCCTGGAGAACAACTGGAGTCAAGTGTGAACACTTCTCTGCCCACAGGACGTGAGAAAGTGAACTGTGAAACATCTGCTAAACAGCAGCAAGCAAGCACTTGATTCAAAGAGGGTTTCTTTTGTGTTCCTAACCCTAACTGTTTATATCAATTCACAGTATTTCTGGATATTGAAATTGTATATTCGGAGTTGTACAGAAAAGCTTTATGTAGACAATCAAGCGTTGTTGCTGGACCGTTTTTTAAAAATGTGCGATACTCACATGTACTAGCTGCTCCTGCGTGTCAAACTCGCGGCAACAGTTCTCCCAGTGGCAGTTTGTCTCATAAACCAACTCAGGCTCCTGCTTGCTCTCATCCTTGTCCCCTTCCTCTTTCACCAGGGTCATCCCATCCGGATGGTCCTGAGGAACAACAGCAGAAAAGGTTCCAGTTCAACAACCGAGCACATGATGCCAACGTAAAAAAAGAAAAGAAAAATGATTAATACTAAGTAATGAAACAGTATTTTTTTTAATCAAAAATTACAATATGCTAAAGAAAAAAGTTAAATAATAAAAAAAACTTATATATACAGTACATCTATATATATATATAGATATACAAAAATAAAAGAAAAAACTACAGGAACTGCCTCCCTCTGCCCAACATCAATCTTTTAAGTAATGTTTTACAGCCCTGCTGGTTTACATCTAAGGCACAGCCAAAAATGATTTGGTCACAGGTCTCAGTGCCCCTGTGAATCTGGCCTTGTTTGGCTGCCGGGGAGGAAAAAGTGTGCAGAGCGGAAGCGTAGCGCTGAAAGCCCCGCTCTGTATTTGGGGGTTTGTTATACGACCGGGACCGGGGCGAGCGTTTGAGGAACCTAACCCCCTTTTCCTGCTGTAGGTTGCTCTATTAGCCCAGACATATTTCACTGTCACAGTTAGCAGGCCAAGTGGAGCGGCGAGGTGGTGGGGCCAAAAACAGGAGAGTCTGGGCTCCCACCACACACACCTCAGGCTGAATGTGCTGCCGCCTGCATATCGACTCTAATAAGGTTTTTCCTGCAGATGCAAACACTTGCTGTTATCACATTTCTCTTTTCCAGCCACTTAAAATTTTGATTAAACAAAAGCAAAACCAATTTCCTCCTAGTCTCCCAAAGATCAATGAATTGTTTTGCTTTCGGAAACAGCGACTGATAAGAGCAGGGTGGGAAACACCAAGAAACAGCCAGATGCAGGTAAATAAATACACTCTGTGGCTGGTAAGCTTGTCTATTGTTGCGTCCCCTTTGGCATGTGACCAGTCATGTTGTGGGCTTCCTATTCTAGTGCAAAAATCGAAAGAATCAGAAACCCGGCTGGTGAATTCTGGGATCTACCAACCAGTTTACAGTTTGCAGCTGACGGATATGTTTTAATAATGCTGATGAATGTAGATGATCCTCACCTGTACGCTCACTGCGCCTGGACTCGGCAACTCTTCCTCTGGTTTCATTTTGGAGCGTTTGTGGTGCATCGGGTCTCCCGTGCTGCTCACTGCAGATTCACTTGTTGGTTTGATCTGTGGAAACGGGAAATATTTCATCATTTCGAGCTCTCCTATATAGATGATTTGATGTCATACTACTTATTTTTCTTACGTTATCCTCGATAAAATCATTAAAAATGCATGTGATGCTCATAAGTCAATGAATCATTTACTTAATCAAGCAGAAAAAACAACTGCGGTTAAACCATAATGATTTCCGTATCAGTCCCAGACTGTGCAAATGAAAAACTATGCAATTCACTGAATCACATTAGCTCCTCTAATCACGGCAATTAAAACAAACTCATGGACCAATTCACTGAACCATTTACTGAACCAATGGATGACCCGGCTTTGGCCTGGCTTAAATACACCCTTGGGGGAATTCTTGTTGCAACCAAAGCTCACAAGAGTAAAAGAATTAACACGTTTTTGTAAATGTGAACTCCCTTAATGTTGCTGTTTTTCACAGGACTCTCAGAGTTGTAGTGAGTATTTCTGTCTCTTAAACATGTAACTATCTTCGCAGAAACAAATGAGATTCGGCCTTGGCCCCGACGCAATATTCTGTTCATTCAGGAGAAGGAAAAGGCAGTTTTGGTGTGCCCAATTTGAATGAGGCCTCATTCGCGATGACACCAAATCCGAGGGATGGGGAAACAGCGGGGAGGACGGGTAATAAACATTGAATATTTACTTCAAATGCGGGCCCGCACATAGAGTAAGGGTTGGGGATGGAGAGAAAAAGCCCCTTCGGATCCATCCATCCATGTCAATATTCCCTCTCTATATCCTTGTTCTCTCTCTAGTGATTAATGGAGTCAGCAGTGGGATTCTATGCTAACAAGCCCCTTGTTGTTTGCTGCAGGCACGCTCAGTGCCGAGCTCGGCAGTCTAAAATCAAGAGACAACACAAGTAGGAGGAAAGTCCCTGGAGATGAGCTTGTGGAGGGGGTGGGGTGGGGCTGCCTGTACCACGTTAGCTCGCTGCGATTCTCCGAGACGTGGCTGGCATGCGACGCCGCTATCTATTACCTGTGATGATGAATCGCACAGGCGCCCGCCGCCGCCGCCGCTCTCACCTGTGAGGAGTCGTTGGAGAGGGCTGCGCGCTCGCTGGCGCTCAGCCCAGAGGGGGGGATGCCAGGCATGGGCCTCTGGGTGGCGTAGGCCGGCGACGGGTGGATGAGTGGCGGGCTGTGGCCAAAGGCAGAGCCCACGAGGCCCTGCTGACGGCCAATCAGCTGCTGGTGCACGTGCAAAGCCACCGGGGTTGGAGGGTAGGCGAAGCTTAACGCTGGGCTGGAGAGAGCAGGAAGGCAAAATAATCAAAAGATTAAACTTCACTAAAACATCAGTTGCAAAGGCAAAAAAAGGGGGAAAGACAGTGAATAAATGGATTGTTCTGGATAGCTTCTCCTCCCTGAGGACAATCTGACAGGAGACGGTGTGGTAATACTGGAACCACGGGCCTGCCGGCAAATCCCTGCCAATGAATGTTCAGCTTGTTTAACACACAGTGAATTATCATGTGTTCTGTGTAAGGCAGTATGTCATTCTTCCACTGGGCAAACGATACAGATGATAAACAAATCTGGAGTGTGTCGTATAGCCATGTAAATAAAGCTAAATCAGTTCCCTGTCCCCCTCAACCTGAGCAAACTTTGTTTATCTTAAAAAAATCCCAGAAGCCACCACAGCTCCTCCGGGGTCTGCGTAACCACAGGTGAACCGCCAGATAAACACGGCTCCGTGTGGCTCGACAGCAGCGGCATCCATTCATCCTGCGCCTTGACGCCTCCGCTCGCGCCACGGCCCATATGTCTGCTGATCTTATTACGAGCCGAGTGGAAATCAATGGGCCGAGACACATTTGGGGGCCCATACACTTGTCATATCACTCATCAGTCTGTTGGCTCTGGCTATTTGGGTCCTGTCACCGGGACAGTGGCCGAGCCTGCAAGCGTGATTGATCAGGCTCCGCTTACAGATCGCTGATCAATGGCTGTGGGTGGGGCCGTGGATCTTTCCTTCCCCCCCTTTCTCTTCTTCCTTTTCTTTTGCTTCCCTGTACTCGCCTCTGGTACCGCGGCGTGATGTATGTGATGTTTCCATGAGGTGTAGCGGATGACTGACACGAGCCGCCGGGGAGGCAGGCTGACTGGCTGGCTGGCTGGGAGATCGTCACCCACACGGGGTTTTGACATGGACGGCGCACATTCTGAGTCGCTCCACCACACGCTTCCTTTCTCTCGCACAGTCTATTGTAACTACAGTAATATCATGGTGCCTAAATACGGATCAATGATATTAGAAAAATGATTTACAACATCATTTCGCCCGCGGAGAGGCTGCTGTTTGCTCTATCATTGGCACATTTGAGTCCCTGAATGACCACCTTGAGAGAAACAGTCAATCAAAGCTCATCCTGACAGCATAAGTTAGTTTTTATAACTTCATAGAGATAATCCAGGAGACACAATAGATTTTAAAAAGCAATGGCTGAAAAATTCAATTTTCTTTGTGCATAAAAGCTCCAGAGAAACTGAATCCTACATTTCCCAAAATGCAACTTGAAAGAACATTTCAATGCACTTCTCTACCTCCTAAAACTCACTTCTTTCCAACCACACACTTCCAGTTTGTAACGCAGGCTTTCTGTTAAATTTACATCCAAAGCCCAATCCCAGATAAATAATAATAATAATGACCTTTAAGAAATATTCATGCAGGACAATTTGCAAATCACAGTCCACTACCTGATGGCTCCAGCGGAGAGGTGACCGTAGGATCCGCTGGTGGAGGAGCTGGAGCGAGAGTTGTTGAGCATGGTGACCAGGGAGTTGGGTGAGTTTCGGATCATGGTCTGCAGGTCAAAGCTGTGCTCGGAGAGGGGCGAGATGGGCAGCGGGCGCTTCCTGCTGGGCCTTGATGGCAGCCTCGGGCTCGAGAAACGGGAGTCTGCGCGATGAGGAGAGAGGAAGAGATCGGGAGTAAGGTGCTGGAAGAGAATGATTGTGAAAGTGAGAGGGGAAAAACGATCTTTAAAACTGTAAATTCAACTTCATCTGCTCCCTCGTTTGTATGTTTTTCGTCGAAGAGCATCAGCTAAATTCATACGGATCAAAAAGGAACGTTGACGTGATTTATGTTTGACTTCATCCAAACTCTAACCTAATCTAACCCTAACAGATGACATTTTTGTCAATCATCAGACAAAGGGCTTCTCTGAATGAGTGTTCAGCTGTCACTTGATGCACTGCTTGCATTTCATCCATGAGAAAATATGCCTTTTATGTTGGAGAAATGCTCTGACTGTGTATGGTAATATTTAATCAAGTCCAATTTGACTCGTTATTCAAATGCATCAGTGTTGACTGGAAATACTAAAAAGGGGGGTTTGAAAAGGTAAAAGGCGGAAACGGCGCCACCATTCTCTCTGCGCGCACAATGAGCCACGGGTAGAGATTAAAACATGACTTTTGTTGTCTTTTCACATGGAGATGTCACAAACAAGACAGGGAAAAACAGAGGGAGATGGAAGGGGTGGGGGGGAGCTCTGAGGGGATGTCGCGCTTTGTGCATGAACTGACACAATGACTTTGTGACTCAAGACTCGCAAATAAAACATTTTGAGTTATTTCATAAAGGCAAACAAAACCAGCTTACGCAGCCCCGATAACCCCCCCCCCCCCCCCTTCACATTTACGTCCCCCACAATCCATCCATCTCCCAAACGTAAATGCTCCATCTCTCGTTTGACACATCCAACGATTACAGAACGCTCCATTCACATGGTAATCAGAGTGTGTGGATGTGAATGTGTGTGTGTGTGTGGACGCCTCTTTGCTGGTGGCTGCGGTGGTGTTCTGGCATACATAGGCCTGAGTTTCCACTACCGCGGGAAGCTGTATGGAGAGCAACGCCCCCTTTACATTGTGACTGTATGGAAAATCTGTCTTTTTGTATGCCTTAGTGAAGAGGAGGGGGGGGGGGGGGCATACGTATATTCACATACAAATCTCTGAGCGCACACAATTGCTAAACACAATGTAGTTTGTCATCTGACGCTCCTCGGCGTATCTGGTTTTTCACTATTTCATTCAGCTTAAACCAAATATATAATCCTGCAAAAGAAACCAAAAATCCTCCTTTTTCTCCTGGATTGGACAACATTTGATACACCTGACACTTTTTAAACAAGCCGAATTCTCCTAATTCACCACAAGTGAGGGGGGGGGGTGGGTTCTGCCGAGGAGCGGGGCCAGCGGTCCCACCACTGCAAAGCCTCATGGGATTGGTGTTTATTAATGCACAGCCCAAATGATAAATCGGCCAACTGGGGAGACGGAGAGAGGAGCGTCCCGGCTCGTAGCGAGACTGTCCCTCTAATTTCCTCTTGATTTATGGACGGGACGGCTGGTTACGCGCCGCGTCATTAATTCTTGTGGCCAGGGAGGGTTCAGACACGCCGGATGGACGGCGTTGGAAATAAAAAAACTGGTTGCAAAACTGGGATTGAACCCTCGCCGATGCAATTTGGGGCCACCTGAGAGGGACGCACGCCATCACAGGGGAGGGCTGATTCTTTTTTGCGTAACAGAAAACTTGCTTTTGGAGGAAATATGACAGTAATCCTATTCCTCTCTAAAGATTATATGTCACGTTTAGTTTGTGGAAGCGTTTTAGTCAATGTTGCTGAACAATATTACAGCAAAAGAAGAATCAATAACTACAAAGAAATGGTGTGTTTGTATCAAACAAGAGTTCCAGTGTTCAAAACGTTACTAAAAGTGAAAATATTAATCAGAAAAAACACCATATCAGTAGACAAAATAGCAGGGAAATTAAAATGAACTAATACAGACTTTAGCATAGGGACCTATGAGAGCTATGGCACTAATTAGGCACATAGACAATGGCCCATTAAAGCACAAATAGGCAGGACAGGCCCATTGTTTCATTAGCACAACTCTCTCTGAAGGTAATTACACTGATGTGAAATAGACTAAAATAGCCGCAGTAACATAGTAGCCCAGATTATCAGCCAAAGCCTCTTGATTGACTCTCTTCTTTGTACATTTTTTTTTTTTTTTTCTGAAATCCACCAAAGCTTTAAAGTGTTAATTTTTCCGGCGTTGGAACACACATTGTTGAAACATGATGAGTTATTACCGGCAATGATCACAAGCGGTTTTTTTTTATAAGTGAGGAGCATCGCATCTCCACTTAAATTTGGCCCTAATTGTTTTGTTTCAGTCTATTAATCTTAAAAAGTGACACAGAAGAAAGGATTTCTCCAGTGATGAATGGCGGGACATTCCAATTCCCACTTAATAGCAATTAATTTTCTGATACCCGCACAAGTTTGGCTAGTTTTAATTAGTTTGTTCTGAGGAATGGGGGAACTTCACCCCGGATTTCCATGAAAGCGGCGCCCGCCTGACTAAATACATTCTCATCAAAGGGAGCGGGGTGAGGCTGGCTGACCTTTCAAAGATTCAGTGTGCGTTTAATTTCCTATTTACACTTTAAAATAACTCATTAGCATAAGTCCTCTGCACACAGTCCTGAGCCTGACACATTAAGACAAAAGCTCATTTAAATCATGTCAAAGTAAAGTTGCAGGTCCCTCTTCGCCGCGGTTGAGCTGTAGCTTGATCTATATATAGTATAAGAGAGGTGCATTGTGAAGGTGCATTTTAGAGGTTCAATTCCCACCGGGGCCACCCGTGCTGTAATGTGCAGGGATGCACTCGTAGCACTTAAAGGTCTAATCCCTGTAGGCGATGATGTGGTGGGTGTCCTTTCACCTGCTGGGCTACATCTGGTTGAAAAATCCTGTTTTGATATGTTACTTAAAATTGTTGTTTGAAAATAATTTAAATTACATTTCAATGGGTAGTTAAAATATGCGGCATTTTGAAATGCTGAAATTTAAATGCTGTTGAATTTAGTCTGGTTTGCGTAACAATGCTTCATGGAATAAATAAAAAAATTCACCAAATGCTGATCATTGCCATCTGCTGAAAAAAAAACGTATCTCCAAATTTGGTGAACTTGATTTTGACATTCTTTTTTTAAAACTTCTGATAAATATTTTTAAATATGCATTGTCACAAAGCTCAAAACAGGGCTGTATTATTGTATATATATAATATGTATTCTTACTATCGCACATGAACAATTTGGAGATACATGGTTTTGACAATAGAAAAAAAATGGTCTCTATGAATAAACAAAAAAATATTTTTATCCAACTTGGCAGGTTTTGTGAAGATCTGATATATAAACCTGCCATTATTGAGCTTTAGCTCCCATGATCTGTAAATCTCACATACCTCTGATGTGCATCAGTCATGTCTTATGTGTGATCAGCACAGACTTACTTTCCATCGCCTGCAGGTACTCCATGTGCAGGGCGGTGGCGCTGCTGACGCCGGCTGTGGACGCCACCGACGGGAGCAGGTCGGTCGCGTAAGGGCTACGGTGGCCCGCCAGCAGAGCCATCTGGTGGTAGTACTCGGCCGTGGTCAGACCTGTGTGAGGGGCTGGAGCGGGAGAACGAAAGGTCAGCAAAGAGGAAAACAAGAAGTGAAGGTGACAGTCGAGGAGACGAAGATGTGGGTAGAAGGGGAGCATTTGAAGAAGAGAGAGTAGAGAAAGAACAATAAGAAGGATGAGGCAGTGAGGAGAAACACGACTAGGTTAGCACCTGCACCGCCTTTCAAACAAAACCTGCGTTCATTTACATCAGATGATAATCAGCTCGGCAGAACAGTAATGAGCACATTAGCGTCACCATCAAGTTAAGCAAAACAGCTGCACAGGGAGCATCACCTGAAGTGGAGAGCCTCACTGGGGATTACCGGATGCTTGCTCAGAGATTACAGTGAGTGTGTATTAGTGTTTGATTGAAGCACTCATGCCGAGCACAGCAGAACGGATCGTCTTACAATACAATTCTTTAACAGCCTTTTCTCTTCTTCTTACTGTTTCTTGATCACTTTGAAGAGACTGTGTGTGTATATGTGTGTGTGTGTGGTAAGAGTATGTGGGCTGACACATCGTTTGCCAGAGATGCCGCTTGTGTGTTGTACACATCAGGCCTGCAGTCTGCAGATATGCAACCTGCTCCTCGACTGTGCTCCCTTAAACTCAACGGGAAGACAAAAGGCCTAAATCTGCCCAAACGCATAAAGATACAGCAAACGACTCTGCCTCCACCTCACTTTCTCCCTGTTTTCCTCTCTCTTCCAAGTCATTCCCGTAGTTAAAGAGTGCTGTAAGTCCTTGAACCAGATCCTAAAAATAAACATCTGGTGGTGGGCTTCCTTATGCAAATATTCTAAGAAAGAGAGAGGGAAAAGACTAACACTGTGGTTTTGGATGCAAATATAGAATCGGTTCAGACCTACAGAGTGCTGCAGCTCTTTTTTTTCCCCTCATCTGAAGAAATGAAGAGGAAATAAATAAAGGAACACTGTATGAGGAGATTTCCTCTTAAGACTGGCCTGTATGCCTGCAAAATGCATCCCTGATTGGTGGAATGAATGTAAGACAAAAAAAAAAATCTAAATTAATTCGATCTGGGTATTATGTCTTCAGTGGAAGGGGGGAGTTTCTTAATTGTCTCTGCTGTTCCGCCTTAGCTTTGCTTTTGCATTCAACCATAATATGGCCCATTCAGTCTCCAACACGCAGAGAAAAGGGCTTTGCAGAATTTCTAAATCAGAAATGCTGGCATCCGAGATCGATCCTGGGGGCAAAAAGGGGAGTGGGGTGGGGTGGGGGGAGGCTGTCAGTGTGGCACTTGGGCAGAGATGTGCCTCAGGACTTGGTGAGCCACCGGGTGCTCCTTCAGCATTACAATAGGATCAGGGCAAGCTTACCTCTGAACCCCGTCTCACGTAGAGAAGAGAGAAGTAGTGTGCGAGAGGAGGAGCACAAAAAAAAAAAAAAGATGTGAAAGCAAATGTGTGGCAGCAAGAGGGTGGCACTAAATCCCACCCACTTTAAATCTCCATTAGATTCTGTTAATTAATTCATCATTATTCAAATGTACATTTTGGTAGGGAAAAAAAATAGCATAGTGAAGAAGGAGGCTCCCTGTAAGCGTGGTGCTATACTAACAACACAAAAGCTGATGGGTTAATTAATCACTGCGTTGATTAAAGGAGTAATTAGGTGCCTCATTCGCAATTCACAGCGTTATGAGCTGAAAGGGGATCATGTGGTAGGTTGGAGACACTATTTTGATTTAAAGCAAGCTGAGACTGGTGCGCTTTATGTCGCGGTGATGGAAGATTGGAGTGCACAGAGCTTGAGCTTGAGTATATACTTCCTGTTGGGAGTGCAGGAGAGTAGGAGGTTGAGTGAGACTCTGGGCCTTCACTTAGACACAGCTTTTAACAGACCTGGAGGAGATGGAGTCGAGTGCGTGCCGGTGTGGAGGAAATGCCCCGGCTATCTGCCGTAGCAGAAAAACACTTCAACACAAGGTGAGGAGCTAAAGTGACTCTCTGCTGCTGAAGCGCCAAAAGGTTGATGGTCGTAATAGGTCATCGGGCCATCTCAAGACCTTTAAGGTGAATGCATAGTGCGAAATAAGTTTTTTCATAAATTTACTTTTGATGGTTTGGTCATTTGCTGCAGTTTGCTGTACTGGGTTTAACCTTTGGCTGGTACAGCTTTGTTTCGCATAATATTAAAAAAAACACACAATAATATAACAAGATTGCAAACAACAATTATTTTCATTCTTGATTATTCTGTAATTATTTTTTGCAATTAACAACTTAATGATCTAATCTATAAAATGTCTAAGGGAAAAAATGACAATCTCAGAAAACATATATATATATATATATATATATATATATACATTAATAAAACCTTTTTATATGACCTAATCAGTTCCTCTGATTTCAGAACTACTAATTACTCGAACCACATCATTCAAATGCATCCAATCATTTCACCACAAAACACTAAGTTGCTAAAATATATAATTATTAGAGTGTGAGTTCTCCTTTTTAATAGTGTTTTAAAATTATTATTTGACTCTTCCTGGCGTCCATTTTAATAGATTTTCTGGTCCAAAGCCATCGTGAGATCTCATGAAACAAACGCTTGTGTTGTGTGTCGGACACACACACACACACACACACACACACACACACACACAACACAACGCTGAACTTGAATCCGCCCCTCCCTCGGCGTAAGAGCTGTAACTGTACGTGACCCTGCCGCTCACTGATGCATCCTCCAGAGGTCTCTGACATGACTCACAGATCAAAAGGATTAGCCTCCCTCCAACCTGCACCCCCCCACCCACACAGTTCGCGGCGCACTCATAATACTCCCATCCACCTCCTCCCTCGCTCAGATACCATCTCACCAACCCCTGGGTCTTAATAGAGATGGATCTAGTTGCCTCTCACCTGACCTCTTCTGATCTCAAACAGGAATTAAACTGATCCAGAGAATCGAGATTCCCGCTAACAGCAATCGAACCTCACTAATCAATTTTAACAACCGTTTTTAAGGGTCTGCTGAGGCTTTGTCGCCCATTTCTGCTCCGTCGGCATGTGTGTGCTGAGTGTGCATCTGTACTTTGTATGTGTGTGTGTGTGTGTCTGTGTGGGTCATGCTTTGTGCGTCGGTGTATGTTTCACTTTATTCACCATCTGCAGGGCTGAGGCCCCGGGTGGCCGACAGAACAGAGATGGAGGGGCTGCTGTGGAGCGAGCGGATGTAGTCCATGTACGGGTTGATGTAAGGGTGCGGAGGGTGAAAGGGCGACTCCGCCCCCACAGAGGGGTTCCTCTGGGGTGAGATCCGGATGAGGGAGATGTCGGAGAAAGCTGGACTGCCCGCCAGCCCGGGAGGCCTGCGGAGACACACAAAGAAGAAAATACAGAATGAGCATGAATACACGTGGTTGCGTCAACACTGATGCTTATAGGACTCATATTTGGACATTTAAAAGTTTGATTGAGGCTAATTACAACACCACGTGTGAAACAATAGGATCTTGTGCTTTGATGAAGCTATTATGTCACCAACATTGTGTAAACAAAACATCGATAATCCAGTTGTTTCCACAGTTTCATTTCCCCCGTCCAGATTCCACGGCCGTGGGTGGACTGACAGAGGCAAGGCCAGACAAATGGACCGTGACACTATCTCTCTGCCTCCATCTGCAAGGCAGAGAGGAGAGCGCTGCATTCCAACTGCTCCCTACGCAGACATTTCCTCAGATCAAAGGCAGCTTTCACCACTGCGTCTTAATCAGAGGGAGACGTCAGACCGAGCTCACCGCTGGCCAGCGCCAGACAAGCAACGCTACACCACTTTACTCAGATGGCTTCTAACTTGGCTTTGAGCAGAAACCGTGTACGGAATTTCACATGGCAGAGGCGATGTTGTACAAAATCCATCAGCAGGTCTCTCCCACAAGATGCACAGTCTTTTTCTTTAAATAGAAAACATGAGCACTATCAACCTTTACTGTTTCTATGAGATGTGAAATAAAGTTGAGAAGAATCAAGAAAACTTCTTCGGAGCCAAGTTTGAGATTAACTAATTTCTCTCCCGTCTTATAATTGGCTGGGAGGGCAAGGGAACTTTATAATGATGGCCTTCACCACAAAGGCCTTCCCCTGAGGACGTGGAGAAATCCACATATCAGCCAGACATTAACAGGCTAAGAGATTAGACCGAATTAGCCCCTCCACTTCTCTGTGGCTCCCCAGTGGACCAGTCTACTGTGACAAAAGACCCCGGGAGAAGGAGAGGATGAGCGAAGCAAGACAAAGTTGGGGTTTAAGAAGGAGAGGTGAGGAGGGAGGGGAGAGTGTGGGAAAAGACAAGAGAAAAAGGGGGAAGAAAGAGTGCGAGACCTGGCCTGGAGTTTGTCTCACAGTGACCTTGAGCAAGGCCAGGGGAGCGGAACAGCCCAATTACGACCTCCGCCCCGTCCCCTGATCCCCTACCGGCCCCTCTGTCCCTCTACTTCACAGCCATCCTAATGAAAGAGCTCAGGTCATGGCAAATAATGAGCACTGAGGAGCAGACAGACAGACATATGTGTGCACACAGGCATTCACACATACGAACTGTGTCTTCTGTAATGAGCCCAGAGGGGCAATGGGATGAGTTTTTAAAAGGCTTTCACAAGTGTGTGACAACACGTCTCAGTGATGCTGAAGCAGGTGTTCTGTGCAAAAGACACTCTGAGGAGGAGACGTCTCATTGTGAAAGTGTGCAAAGGTGACAGATTAAGGGCTTGTCTAGGACACAATTGTGTCTGCAACACAATGCTCACGGAACTTCTTCTTTCTTTTTTTTGTTTCACCTCCATTTGTTGTGTTTCTGCACGTCGACCCGTCAGAAGATTCCCAAGAGATCGTTTTACTTTCTCCACACCTAGCAAGTCACGCTGAGGGCAACAGGTGTGTTTATCATGTGCCCACACGCCAGCATCGCATGCTTCGCTTACACAGATCAACAAGACAGCTGCGGACCGACGCCCACTTTGATGCCACATGGCTGACCATGCGTCACACACGCACACAAACACACACACACACACACACACACACACACACACACACACACACATGTGCACATGCAGCTGAGGGGAAAACACACAAAAAAACATGCTTTATCAATGATGACTGCAGAAAAAAGTTTTAATCACATCCTGCACTTGACATTTTTATACACAAGTCAGTGGAAAAGTACGGGACAAATACAGTCTGTGTCCCTGAAACGGCTGCATATGACGTTTTTAAATGTTTGCAATGTAGAAACAAGACCCCAGAAGGGAAGGTAGAAAGATTTCATGCCGGTTTTTTCCCCCCCGTCTGGCCTTCCACATGCCTTTTTGAGGAGATCCAGACACCCACTCTGGCTGCCATGACACTGATTAACCCTGTCATGCGTCGGCTGCATCTCCCTACACTGACCCTGGCTAAATGCCTCTGCTTGGCTTGTTTTTCCAATTAACTTAGGGAGTAAGAGTAGAGCCCTACTGGAAGGCCGGGGGGGACAAAAGAAAAAGAGAGCACACGTGTTGATTGGGAAGAAGACGGTGGCAATGGTGGAACGGAGAGTTTTCTGCCTGTTGAAGGGTAAAAGGGGGAGAGAAAGGCGTGGAGAGAGGACACGAGGGAGGGCTGCCGAGAGCGAGGAAGACAGTTAGAGCAGGAACAGTAGTCGATGGGGAGGAGAAGGAGGGAGCGTGTGAAGATATGGACTATGAAATGGGAGGGAAAGGCGGACAGAGAGGACTTAAGAGAAAGGGAGGTAAAAAAGAGGTCTCCGGGGTGCAGAGCCAGGTGTGAGGGGATTTGAGTCGGACAGCAGAGAGATGGATGGTTTTTGGGGGAGTGCGGCATGCGTCTCGGTGCTGGTGAGAGAAAAAAGCGAGTGTCCGATCCTCGGCGCTCAGCTGCTCTCTGCAGGGCCGTGATCGTCTTAGCATCTGCCAGCGTGCATTAATCAACATGACGAAAGGAAGTAATCTGGCAGCGTGTGTGCAGGAATGTTCGCCCTGTGTGTGCGCCGAGTAGGTGTGCGCGCCAGAGAAGTGGCGTCTTAGTTACACCTGATTTAAGATTTACATCAAAGCCGTACCGCAGGCTTGTTTCTGCCTTACCAGAGAGAGAGAAGAAACTTCTTCTCTCCTCTACTTCCATTCGTAGGTTCATAATTCCTATTAACCCTCAAAGAAGACAAACAGGGCACAAGGAGAGACTGAGCTCCTGACATATGGAAGCCATTTCCTTTCACGTGGCCCCGCTTAAACCAGCCAGCGCCTCTTTAGGATATCACATGTTTACACGGGGCGGTCTGTCGTCTTATTGCACCGGATGAATACACACTTGCCAAGTGTAAATACGCCCCCCAAAAGATTTTGAGGTTTCATGGGCGGGTGCATGTTCGTGTAAACAGGCCTTGAATCTTTGTTTGGAACAAGGTTATATCAACACTAATAATTTATTTTGGGGCGAAAGCTGCAGTAGAAACACACAGTTGCGGCGAAGGTTGACGACTTCACTTCGGACAGAAGGTATCATTGTGGTGCAGCAGTCAGACCTCGCGGTGTTGACACAGCGGTCTGCTAAAACAGGGGGCCGTGCTTTTTGCGAAATACTTTTAGCTCGGGCACGAAATGGTTGCGCATGAAATGGAATCGAAATGTGTGCTTCACAGAAGGGTATACAGGAAATTGGTGAGTCTAAATCCAATAATCCAGCGACTGTGTATGTTCATAGACCGTCAGTTTCTCATGAACAGCTGCTGGAGTGGTCCGAGGCAGAGATTTGAACAAAAGGAAAAACAGCTTGAGAAGTCACGATACTGACCCAAGTCCACCTTGAGAAACAGCTATTAATAATCACCAGGACAAGACCTCTCTATCTTCTACTTTGCAAAAGGAAGCGATAGGAATGGAAGGTTAGGCTTTCATTTTGGAAAACACTTGGAAAACAAGGTCGGTTTTCTCTGACACAAAAACAACTCACTCGCTATAAATAGGAACTTCCATTCTATACATTTATTGGTGGTAACAATATTGTCAAGAGTCCTTTTTATTTGACTCCACGTCTTTGCGGTTTTCCCTCCTTTTCTCGGTGCATCACCTATGTCGTATTAGTCTTGTCAGCCTTGCTCCGGTCCCATTGTTTCAACCACCAATCAGCTTTCAGCCTGCCCTCACGTCTTCCCACCTGTGTCTTGTTTTCTGATTAGTTTCTTGAGTATTGATAGTCCTGTCTTTCCACTGTCGTCTGCATTTGGCTCCTTCATGCCTGTGCTGCGCACTGAAAGTGACTAATAGTCACAAATGCAAAACATAGCACCTTTGGTAAAAGAAGTCCTTTGTTGACAAAACCCTGCTGTTGCAGCCAGGTTGCATTATATTTCAAGGTGATTTTGTACAGGAAGGATGTACAACATATGTCCTCATGTGTGGGAAATATACATGAAGAAGAGGTCGGACAAAAGTACAACCTATGTAGACCCATCTGTCTTGACACATCACCCCTGTGGCCGCGAGGGGCTGAGTGAGTGGGAACTAAGGGTTTTGGAGGGAACTAGGATGAGTCGGGTGTCAGGTCCTCTCCTGACCGAGACTGACAGCATCACACAGCCATCCCCCCCCCTCCAACCTCAGCTCCACCTCATAGAAACCCGTGCCCCCACCCAGCCACAGCACAAGGCTGCCACCGCTATGAAAGCCTAAACCAGAGAGGAGGAAGAGAGGGGCTCCTGACAGCGGAAACAGAAGCACTTTAAAGCTCCAAACCCTTTCACTGAGATCAAAGGGCCACAGGAACAGAGCCAGCTGAGACCCAAGCAGAGAGGAAAGGGAGCTGAGACAAGGGGAGAAGACAGACGGACTGAGAGACAGACACAAACAGAGGAAGGCAGATATATATTCTGGGTTTCTAATGATTCAACGGGAACGTCTTCATTAAGTTCTGCCACTGAAGCCCATTCCAATGACTTCATTTTCCACATTAGCGATGACAATAATAGCAGCAGTTAAAATACATTTTTGCTTTGGCAAAAATGAAGAAACAAAAGGTGGATAGGTATTAAAAAAACATATTTTTCCAACCTGAGCCAACAATTTCCAACCCCCCTTCCTTTTGAAAATACTCCAATGTGGAAACATGGTGTGATGCAGATGGCAAATAAAAGATGATTACTGTGTCATAAATCTTTCAGAAACATGTTGGGAAGCCAACTTTCTGTAACCTTCAACTCTTGATTGTTAATTTTGTTTTTCTATATAAGCTGTAAAAACTACAGGAGTTGCCACTGGCATATTCTTTCAGTTTCTAATGTCAAAATAGGCTAGAGATTTGGGTTTTAATCCTGACAGCCCAAAATTACCACTAACCGAAGTTGGCTTACTCAAGCTTTCAAGCGTATGCCATGGTCTTCATCAGCAGATGGAGTTTGTTCAGTGGTCGTGGAGCTGTAAGTGTTATCATGAACTCTTTAAAGAGTAGCTAAACCCCAGAATTTTGGCTGAAGTGCATCTGGGAATTAAAAAAGTCCCTCTACAACGTGAACAAAGTATCAACATGTGCAGGATTGTGAGGGCGGCTAAGAAACACGCCCAGTCGCATGTATAGTCCTCAATTGCTCTTTTTTTTCAGTGGACTTGAAATGAAGCCATCAGCACATCTGGTGAATCAGTGTTGTTGACTGATTATCTGCTGGTACAATGTGCTTTCCTAAGCTAAACTTGCATTCTCTCTACTGGCCATCAGGGGGCGACTTCTCTGGTTGCAAAAAGAAGTCTGATTGTATGAAAGTCTATGAGAATATGACGATTCTTCCCACTTGATTTATTACCTCAGTAATCATTGCGTTTATAGTCTCAATCTCTAGTTTCAAGGCGTCACTCCTCCGCAGCCCAAATATGGTCACTGCTGTTCACTGGTTGCAAAAATCCAAGATGGCAACGGCCAAAATGCAGGACTCAATGCTTCAAAACCGCAATCCATAAACCAATGGCGGACATCACTTGAAATAGACTCTATGGTCGTAACCTCTTAACTCACGACTATAAATGGAGCTCGCTTAATTGACATTATCATCTTGGCATTTCACTGCAGGCATCAAACTTTTAGATAAATGGTTTTGTTTTTTTTGATTTACAAAAACACAGAGGATGCAGTTACTATATTTGAAGCTTTCCCAGGTAAGCACCTTAACAGATCAGACGTCGCAGAGATCTAATCTGTGGAGCTGCATATTTGAAATGAACTTCAAAAAGAACCCGATGGGTATATTTCCGGAACTCGTCCGTTAACAGTCTCTGCTTTTCCTCTTCCCTCCTGGCTGGGCAGAGCAGACGGCGGGCCTGGCATGGCACAGGGAGGTTGCCAGGCGTTCAGGCTAGCTATGTTCCCTCCTCCCCCCCTCCCCCGGAGCTGCGAGGGCTCTGTGTGACCCCCTGACATCAAAGGACCTGGCTGGGTTCAGGGAGGTGGGCTTTCTATTCACGGTCACATCAAGCAGGATCCCCTTCTCTCTGCGGGATACTTCTGGAGGCGTGCCAGACATTCCCGTACACTGCAGAGTCAGTTCACACACTGTCCAGATGAATACCCACGACTCCCCCCTCGGCTTCTCAGTCTCCTCCCCTCCCCCTGTGTGTTTCGGTCACACTCATATTGTCTACATATAAGCACACAGAACATCCCCGTGGGCACATATCACTTCCACGCTGCTGGAGTGATAACATGTGTTCATCAACAGGAGCCAGCGAGTGTGACAAGCTCGAGTCATAACAAACGGGTCCAGGTGTCAAGAGGATCTGGTTATGACTGCTGGCTGAGTCGTGAACTCATTCACGGTGTGTCACACATTTAAAAAACGCTTTTTTGTTTAAGATCAAGTCTGCTCGGCACTCCTTCCACTTCAACCAAACGACACATCTTCTCACCGCTCGCTCTCGTTCCAAATCACGACCGAACGCAATCAGCGTTATGAAAAGTTTATGTTTGGCTTTGCCACGCAGCAGGAGTTTTTTTTTCTTTTTCTTCTTCTTCTTCTTTTTCTTCCCAACCATTTTTTTCCCACTCTGCAATTAAATGTAATTTCAGCCATCGAGATAAGAATGGCGACCAAAACGAATCAACAGAGTGTATAGCGAGGGAATGAAAACATGAAAGTGAAATTACACAAAATGAGGCTGCCTTTTTTTCCTGTAATTTCAAGGGGGCTGGGAAAAGAAACACTTTTTTTTGTTCCTTTTTGTTTCTCTCTCATGCATGATTTTGCCTTTTTTTATTTTACAAACAGAGCGATTGTTTTGCATCGGCCTTTCCACATTCATCTCCTCTTTTTCATCTTGATTGCTGCCTTTTTTTTTTCAAAGTAAGTGGAATTAGCGCTGTTCTCAGTCAGTGTTTGGAGTTCCTCTGGCATGCCCCGGGCTACAGAGGAGACAGGAGAGGGGACTCCTGGGTGTTGAAGTGTTAAACTTGAGAAAACAGAGAGGAAGCACATCTATCTTCCCTTTTCCTCTCAGCTAACGTCTCGATGGCCCCGATGCCTTTACACAGAAACTCAGCTGACGCCTGCAGCTAAACAGGGTTCAGGGTTCCACACCCCACCGCCTCCGCTACGAGCACGCGGGTCCACGCGCGTGCAGCCCATCTCAGGTGAGGAAGACTGAGTGTGGCCCAGGGCTGCCCATCCCCCTTCCCCCCCCCCCCTCAATTCACCACGTCACGCTGGGCTGCTGAAATGAGCAACCGCACGGATGGGCTTGAGCAAATCACAAACAATACACAACGCTACAAGACAGCAGAGACACACTGCTGGAGATGGTTAATCCTTCAGACAGAGATCTGAGGTGGAACAACAGAAGAAGAAAAAAAGAAGGGGGAGGGAGGGAGCGCTACACAGAGGGAGGAGAGCAGGAGCATCAGGTACGAGAAACAAGAATATATGTTTCTTTCTCTGCGCTGGAAATCTCCTTTTCTCAGAATGAAATCCATCACGTTTTCCTAATACATACTTCTTGTAGAGGAGGGGAAGGAGAGAAAATCGAGACAGAAGAAAGGCAAGTGCTGGTGGGAAAGTGAAAAGACAGCCTACTTTATTCTGGCCATTCCATCCATCTTGTTGGACTAATAAAATGTCATGTGGAGTTCCTTGATATTTAATCATGAAGGGGGCTGAGTGCGTGGTGGTGCCAAGCTTGGGCTTGATGAAGCTTTGGGAGGCTTAAACACAGACCTGTGTACATTCTGGATTTACCCAGAGGAGGATGTTTCACAAACCTGCTACATGAGTGACACAAAACTGATATGAATGGGAGGGAATTCCTAATAAGCCTGTTCTGGGGAAACATTTAGTTTGTCTCAGCTTTTATTCAATCCATTTTAAATAAGCAAATGCAGCAAAATCACTCACACACAGATGATTGACGGACAACAAAAGAATTTCGCTGCATACTTACAAGTGCGGTCACCCTGCAGCTGCGTGCATGACTGCACATATTTGTGCCGACCCCTTGTCAAAAAGAGAAAGTGAAGCATCATGGGGGACAGAAGTAGGTTTCATTTTTGGCAAACGGCATTATTGGATGAAACCATCACGCTGTCAGATGAAATGGACGCCGCATCTGATAAGGGAAATAACGAAAGGGCTGAGAGAATAGAATCGCTTTATGTGATATGAATTAATTTGCATTGGTGGGGGGGGGGGGGAGTGTAAAAGGAGTGTGACTTAGAAGATAAACAAATGGAAAAAGGGAGGAGAGGAGGTGCAGAAGCTTTAAGGGAGGCAATGAACTCATTTCCTCTTACATTAAAAGTGTCTTTAGCTGGACTAGGGGGCATGTGTTCATATTTTACAATGTTGCATTTAGGTTTTTTTAAATCACATATTGAAGGCTTGACTAGGAAAGATGGAGAGAGGGAGGAAAGGAAAGGGAGGGATGAAGGGAGGATGGAAAATGAGGAGAGCTGGAGAGGATTTATGACCCTGTTCCCCCGGTCTCGTTACTCGCTGTAACTGGCCCCCAGAGTGGGATCGCAGGGTCTGGAGCCCACAGCCCGGAGATCAGAGTAATGGAAATTCCACATTTCTACACTGCTACAGCATGAAGTCTGTCGGGCAAAGTAAAAGAAATTTAAAAAAAGCAGAGAAGTGACTCAGAGTCAAGAGCTAAAATTGATAATTGTGCCATTAGGTAAGGAGCAAAGTATTTCCTCTCTGAAATCAGCATTTCCTCCGACATTAATGAGGCTAGTTTCTATTTGTGAAGAGAAGCGGACGTCGGGCAGCGAGGTCAGCAGCTGCGTGAGGTTGTGGAGATGATGTGAGGCGGATCGCCGCCAGCGCTGTGTGGGTAATATCTCTAATAGCTCCCCGCCAATAAGAGGAGGGTCTTTTACAAAGCCAATTAAGAACCGGCACGGCCCATAAAAGTGACAGCCCGCCACACCCATCGAGGAAGATCCCGAAACCACTGAAGACTGTGTGTGCACTTTATGAGTCTAATACATCATGCAGATTAAATGTTGTTGAGTGTTGCTGTACATGATATTTGGAATCAGAACTGGAAAGATTAGTCCACTAATTAAATAGACGATTGACATAAAATGAATCAGCAACTATTTGCATTAATTGTTGCAGACATTTTTCAAGCTAAACTGCAGAACTTTGTCTGGTTCCAGCTGCTCCAATGTGAGGATTTATTACTTTTCTTATCTTTGGAAACGGACTATTTTTGCATTTTTAAAAAAGCATTATGAATACGTCACCGTGGGCTCTGGGAAAAAGTGATTTGCCATTTTTCACTTTACACTACAGACACTTTATAGACAGAATGATTAATCAGGAAAATAACAGTCAGATTAAGTGATAATAAAATAATAATTAGGTTCAGCCCTATGTATAATGCATATTATAATTATTTAAACAATTATTTAGCAAACCATACATTATTAAATATCTGCGATCTCAACTGTAAGAAGTTTACTATTTAAAAAAAAAGGAAAATGTATTTCATATTTACAAGAAAAATAAACGGTGGAGGATTGCAAACAAAAAACGACAGTGAAATAAATAAACTGGCGCTCAAACACTGACGAGAACATATTTCAAATGAGCCTGCGCTTATGTGTGTGTGTGTGTGTGAGTGCCTCCATGCTGATACACACACACACACACACACATTAGCGCAGAGCTGTTGGCACCTGCCTGTTATCTCTTCCCCTCAGACCTGGTTTTCCATTGTGCTCCATGGGAGAGCTACAAATTGAGATCTCAAACATGAAGAGGGGGCAAATGACTCGAGTAGAGAAAATCAAATCCTACTAATGTGTTACATGTGCAAATTCACAGGCCTCGTATTAGAGATTAATGTATCCCCTCTTTTATCCAAATGTACCTTTTTTTTCAAAGACATTTATAATGGAGCCTAAAATTAAATTGAACCAAAGGACTAACAATGAACAGGAGATATATGTTAAGTGAATAATCAGATGGGATTTGCATGGAAAAAAAAGTGTTATGTCAGGAATCATTTGTAGAATAGAAACACTATGAATTTGCATCTTTAGTTGAGATTACTATTTTCCGGCAAGATATATTAAACCATTTAGCAAGGAGCAAAAAAAAAAACAATGACGGCAGCAGGAGCAGCCTCGGTGTAGGTAATCCTAGCCTGGTGAGTAGAGTTTTTGGAACATGTCTTAACAGATCTCCATGGGTAATGACTCAACCCTAAAACCTCTACAGGTCTTGTCAAATGTCTGCTGTGCCAAACTATTTTTTCCCCCCTCTCAACCTGCTGGATCCATCATTCTCAAAATACACAGGTGCCTTCAAAATATCACGGTCCTGTGCAGAGGCAGAATAATAATAAAAAAAAGACTACACTGCCCATTTAGGCTTCTGAAACTGGTGTATTACAAAAAAAATAGATATACTGTAACTTCAATCTGCCCACATTTCTGCTTAGGCATTTATCTCCTTTCTCTCTAAATCCTGAAATTGCCTCAGAAGAAGAAAAAAAAAAGGGGAGCGGTACTTTCCCCCCTCTTCGCACATTTTCACAGAGTGGTGCACAACTTTCTTTCTTCCCCCTTTTTTTTTTTTTCCCTCCAGTGAAAATTGAAGAGGCTTTATGTCAAATACGGCTAAAGCCAGCCTCTCCATATCAAACAACGCAGCGCGAAAATTACTGTGGCGATGATAAGGCTGCCAGATAGAAAGGGAGAGGAGAGCGGGGGGGGGGGGGGGGGGGGGG